>NC_143396.1:117744274-118047304 GCF_052110815.1 Crocodylus siamensis | reverse complement strand
GCTTTGGGAATGGTGTCTCGAGGCAGACTTTGGCTTCTTCACCCATGACTGGCACATCATGACAAGAGACATGCTCGGATGGAATGGGCTCCACCTTTCCCCTAAAGGTAAGCGTGTGTTTTCTTCTAGGTCGGCGGACCTCCTCCGGTAGGCTTTAAGCTAGGCTCTTTGGGGGAAGGGGAAGATGGGGGTGGAGGAATCATTGGACTGCCAGACCAAGCAACACTCACAAGTACAGTCCAGCCTAGACCAACGAGTGAAACATATCCACAGGTAAGTGACAGAGCCAGGGCAATGCTGTGATTAAGGGGCCAGTACACACATCCACAGGAGGCCTCAAATGCCTCTACACAAACACTCATAGTATGGGAAACAAGCAGGAGGAACTCACCCTCCTGCTAGCTGACACCAACCCAGACATAGTGGGGATGACTGAAACATGGTGGGACTCAGCGCATGACTGGGTGGTGAATGTCAAGGGCTATAGGCTGTACAGGAGGGACAGGATAGGAAGGAAAGGTGGGGGTGTGGCACTCTACATTAAGGAGGAATACCCATCCTCATCAATTAACAAAGTATTAGAGAAAGGGCACTCTGAAGTTGTTTGGGTTAGAATACAAGGCAGTCGAGAGGAAAGAGACTTAACAGTGGGGGTCTACTACAGACCTCCCAACCAAGGGGAAGAGCTCAACCAGGAATTCTTAGGTCAGCTCACGGAAGTAGTGAAGCCTAAGGATGTGGTAGTCATGGGGGACCTGAACTTCCCGGACATCTGCTTGGAAAAGCAGTCAGCCAGAACTGACTGCTCACGTAGGTTCTTAGCCAGAATGCAGGACCTCCATCTAACCCAGGAGGTGCACAGCCCCACCAGGGGAAACGCATTGTTGGACCTGGTGCTGGCCATGGGAGATGACCTGGTGAGGGGGCTGCGGGTGCTCGACCACCAGGGCGAGTCATCATCGCCTGCTGGAATTCACCATCCAGCGCAAGGTGGCAAAGGCCTGAAGCAAGGCAGCAGCCCTAGATTTCAGGAGGGCAAACTTCAATGAGCTAAGGAGAATAGTTGGGAAAGCACTGAGGTCCCAGAGGGGAAGGGAGCCAGATGTACAATGAGAGTGGTTGCTCCTTAAGGAGACGATCCTCCAAGCCCAAAGGGTGGTAATCCCAATGTGGATCAAAGGGAGAAGGAGGGCTTACAAGCCCCCATGGCTCACCAAAAGCATCCGGGAATGTCTCCTAGCTAAAAGGGAGGTGTATACCCAATGGAAAGGAGGGGCCATCACCAGGGATGACTATACTGCAGTTGCTCGGGGATGTAGGGGTGCAGTCAGGAAGGCCAAGGCAGAGATGGAACTGGGACTAGCTTCCCAGATTAAGGACAAGAAGAAGTCCTTCTTTAAATACATAGAAGGTAAAAAGAAGGTTCCAGGTAATGTGGGGCCCCTGCAGGACACGTTAGGAAATTTGGTCACCACACCAGATGACAAAGCCAACATATTTAACAAGTTTTTTGCCTCCATTTTCCTAAGCAGGGACCAGAACAGTCACCCCCCCACTGGACCCCCCTCATGCTAAGGGTTAGTGAGGAACTAGTTAGGGAACTTCTGGAGGGACTGGATGTCAGCTGGTTCAGGCGATTTCCACCCTAGAGGACTAAAGGAATTGTCTGAGGTCATTGCAGGACCCCTGGAACAGCTTTACGAGCACTTGGGGTGCTCTGGTGTGGTCCCAGAGGACTGGAAGAGGGCCAATGTGGTTCCCATCTTCAAAAAGGGGAAGAAGGGGGACCCGGGAAACTATAGGCCAGTTATTCTTACCTCGATCCTGGGCAAGCTTTTTGAGAAAATTATTCTGGCACATATCCATGAGGGGGCAGCAGGGGAGGTCATGCTTAGGGGCAACCAACACGGGTTCATTAGTGGCAGGTCCTGTCAGACCAACCTGGTGGCCTTCTATGATCAGATCACCAAATCCTTAGATGCAGGGGTAGCAGTGGACATAGCCTTCCTGGACTTTCGGAAGGCCTTCGACACTGTCTCTCACCCCGTTCTCATTAAGAAACTGGGGGACTGTGGTGTCGACACCCACACAGTTAACTGGGTCACTAAGTGGCTGGAAGGCCGCACCCAGAGAATGGTGGTGGATGCATCATTTTTGGCTTGGAGGGATGTGGGTAGTGGGGTTCCACAGGGCTCAGTCCTCAGGCCCACACTGTTCAATATCTTCATCAGTGACTTGGACGAGGGGGTAAAAAGCAAATGTGCTTTTTAGGCGTTCAAATTTGCTGATGACACAAAGATGTGGGGGGGATGTGGGCATGCTAGAAGGGAGGAATAAGCTGCAATTGGACCTAGACAGGTTACAGGGATGGGCACATGAGAATAGGATGGGATTCAACACTGACAAGTGCAAAGTGATGCACCTGGGGAGGAATAACCAGCACCATACCTACAGACTGGGGAACTCCCTCTTGTCAGTACAGAGGCAGAAAAGGATCTTGGAGTCATCATTGACTCCAAGACAAACATGGGCCAGCAGTCTGGGGATGCAGTCAGGAAGGCCAACCGCACCTTGTCATGCATCCACAGATGCATCTCAAGCTGGTCCAAGGAGGTGATCCTCCCCATCTATGTGGCACTGTTCAGGCCACAGCTGGAGTACTGTGTCAAGTTCTGGGCGCCGCACTTCAAGAGGGATGTGGACAACATGGAGAGGGTCCAGAGGAGGGCCACTTGCATGATCAGGGGGCAGCAGGTAAGGCCTTAAGAGGAGAGGCTATGGGACCTGATCCTGTTCAGCCTCCAGAAGAGAAGGCTGAGGGAGATCTAGTGGCCTGTTACAAACTAGTCAGAGGGGACCAGCAGGCACTGGGGAAGTCCCTGTTCCCCTGAGCAGTGCCAGGAGTCACCAGGAATAACGGTCACAAGCTGGCAGAGGGTGGATTTAGGCTAGGTATCAGGAGGCACTACTTCACGGTCAAGGCGGCTTGGATCTGGAACCAACTTCCAAAAGAAGTGGTGCAGGCTCCTACCCTGGGGGTCTTTAAGAGGAGGTTAGATGTACACCTAGCTGGGGTAGTTTGACTCCAGTACTCTTTCCTGCCATGGCAGGGGGTTGGACTCTATGATCTACTCAGGTCCCTTCCAACCCTAGAAACTATGAAACTATGAAGAGATTAAAGTGAATCTTCAAATTTTATACAAGATAAAAATCTGCTTCTGCCACAACTCTCTACTGTGTTGTTTTGATCAGCAATTCTAGATAAGCACTGAGATGACCACAAGTAGAGAGCAAGATATTTAGGAACAATTGTTTTTGTTTTGTCTGACAGTCACAGTCCTTATTAAGAAATTATTCTTCATATTTTCTGTAATATTTGAAAACAAGTTTAAAGTAGTCCTGCACTGACTTTACATCAGTTTACCAGTAGTCTTCTCCCCCCATCACATTATTCTTTCTTGAAATAAAAAAAGCACTTTGTACAACCTGTTTAATTTTTTACCTATTAAAGGAGGTAAAAATGAATGCTGAATATAAATCTACCTTGGTGGATATCTTTAGTTTTTCAGAGAGTTATATAGGAAGTTTCTACATAAAGCGAAAACAGTTATCATTTTCGGGGGAGGGATTGTTTGTTATTTATCTTTGTTCAATTGATGACATTCTTTCCCCTTAATCAGCACAGTACCAATCCCCTTTCCTGTTGTTATAGCACAACACACTGCCATTAAGTGCTATCTTAAACCTTAGCTGTACTGGGAAAATTACTTGTTGCTGCCAACATCTGTCAGTAGTGGCTGCAGTTGAAGTAGTCATAAAATAGTTGAAGTATAAATAAAGACAAGGCCAATCCTTGTTCTCCCCAGCTCCAGAAAATGTGTTGCAGTATAAGGCCTAAAGAAAATCTTTAGACCCTTACATATTAGGGTATAATAGATAAATGTAACAGAGTTCCAAAAGATCAGAAATGCTAAGTCTGGTATTCTATCTAAACTCTGGTTTCATTGTTTCATAGTTTCTGGGGTCAGAAGGGACCTGAACAGATCATCAAGTCTGACCTCCTGCCCTGGGCAGAAACGAGTCCTGGGATCATAATACCCCGATCTATCTAACCTCCTCTTGAAGACCTCCAAGGTAGGGGAGAGCACCACCTCCCTTGGGAGCCCATTCCAGAGCCTGGCAGCCCTAACTGTAAAGTAATGCCTCCTAATATCAAACCTGAACCTAGTCTCTATCAATTTATGGCCATTATTCCCTGTTATCCTAGGTGGTACCTGGGGGAACAGAGCCTCACTTATTTTCTGCTGGTCCCCCCTGGTGAGTTTATAGATGGCTACCAGATCCCCTGGTGAGTTTATAGAAGGCCACCAGATCCCCTCTCAATCTTCTCGTATGGAAGCTGAATAGATTCAGGACCTTTAGTCTATTTTTGTAGGACCTGGCCTGCTGCCCCTGGCCATGCAAGTGGCCCTCCTCTGGACCCTCTCAAGGTTAGCCACATCCCTCTTGAAGTGCGGCAACCAGAACTGGACTCAGTATTCCATCTGCAGCCTGACCAGTGCCACATAGGGGGGAAGGATCACCTCCCTGAACCTGCTTGTGATGCATCTGTAGAGGCACGATAAGGTATGGTTAGCTTTACTGACCACTTCCTCATACTGGTGACTCATGTCCATCCTGGAGTCAACAATGACTCCAAGATCCCTTTCAGGTACTGTGTTGCTGAGAAGGGTGTTCCCCAGCCTATTGGTATGTTACAGGTTCCTTCTCCCTAGATGCAGCACTTTGCACTTGTCTGTGTTAAATTCCATTCTATTCTCATCTTCCTACCTCTGTAATCTGTCTCAATCTAGTTGGATTCTGCCCCCACCCCCAGCGTGCCCACTTCTCCCCACATCTTTGTGTAATCAATGAATTTGGACAGCATGCTTTCCATGCCTACCTCCAAGTAGCTGATAAAGATGTTGAATAGCACAGGCCTAAGGACCGAGTCCTGGGGAACTCCACTACCCACATCCCTCCAGGTCAAAAACGACCCATCCACCACAACTCTCTGGCTGCAAACATCAAGCCAATTTGTCATCCACTGGCTAAGTTATACTATCTAGTTTATTGTCAAGTTTCATCTGTATATAACCTTATAGTTCACCTCCTCTTAATAACTGTCAATTAGTTATCTTATTAAAAAATGCCTGCAATTTTGTAGTAGTTGCAGTGTTCCTTGTATATATCACACTACATACAATTTGCAAAGAAATGTCATATACTATTTAGAAAATGTGGGTAGAAGAATCAGCTTTTGCTCATACGGCATCACTTCTTTCTTCCAGAACTTACCAGTGTGGAGGACTTAGCAATTCAGCCCAGCTTGAATGGGCTTAGAAATTCTAGCACCAAGGGGGCGGGGGGTAAAGAACCTCCTGGACCTGATTGAATTCTGTATTCTTCAGGTATGGCAAGACTTTGGGGGTGGAGCCTCTGAAGTGTGGGTCCCTCATTTCCTGGCAAGCAGCCAGGCTCTCTCACTGCTTGGATGGTGCACAGTGGGAGGCCCTGGGAACCATTTGAGGCAGCTTCAGGTGTCACAGGGCCAGTGGCTCAGTGCAGATGACACTGCACAGGGGGTCTAGGAGTGGACTGAGCCCTGATACTGCACAAGACAGCCCAGGCCTCCAATCTCCCACAGAAGGCAGGGCCCTCAGTGCATGCCACGTTGCACAGGGCATCAGTAGCCCCAAGGAGCCATTTAGGCAGTGGCCCCAGGGGCCTTGATAGAGAGGAGCAGCAGTACCAAGGAGATGCAGACCATCTGTATGATTTCCCCCAGAACGTGAGCTACCTGGGAACATAGGATCTCCCACAGAGGAGGGAATACCCACTCCAGGCTTCTCAAGTGGGCTGTTTGAAAGGCAACCTGCCTAAGCCACAGGCCAAGAACCCCAGGGAAGTTCCCCTTTCCTACTGGTTGCAGGAGCATTGCCAATGCACCAGGACCAGTCTGGGCACTGGGGCTTTAAAGGGTTAAGTTTAATCTAAGGCTGATGCACCTGATATTTTGGGGAAGCAACTTATATTTTGTTATTTATAGTGTGATTTGTTGCTCAAGGTTATTATATGTATGTATGTATATAGTTGGGATAATGACCTTGGTTGATACCTTCCCTGGGGTCTACCCATATTTACCTGTACTTATCCAGATTTATCTGCACTTATTGACTGTTTGTTATTTATTTGTGTTAGTCTGTATCTATTGATTGTTTACCTGTATTTAACCTGACTTACCTGTTGTTCACCGGTACTCACCTGTGGTTTACCAGTTTTGTATCAGCAGCTCACCTGTGCAGGGTTCATCTCTGTGGCAGAATGCCACTTCTGCCTCTCCCCAAAGACTCTGCTATGTGACAATTTAGTTAACCTGGTCACTACAAAGGGCAGACTCCTCTGCCCCATCTCTTCAGGTGACCCTGAGTTATAAACTGAGCTGGATACCTGAGGGAGAGGGCCCTCTACCTACATGACTGGCCACATACCTGGGTGGGGGGCTTACATTCTCTATTGTTCTAAGTAATGCCAACCTGACTGGGAGGGGGCTAGAGACCCTGCCAGTCTACCCAGCAACCAATGATTCATTTCAAATTGATTGGCTGGCAGTCAACAGGTGCTGGCTTCCATTGGACCAGGTAAATGAGGTCATAAGGGCTATATAAGTTAAGGACTGCCCAGAAGGAGGGGGAGTCACCATGACGAAAACTCAGAGAGAGAAGCTGGACCATCTGAAACTTGATCTCTCTCTTGAAACTCATGATCAATGAGCTGCTTGCCTCCAGAGGGAATCATCTGCCTCTGGATGGGTAAGCTACCTGAGATCTAACTAGAGATATAGTTTTCAGTAACTCAGATGCATGATCAAAGGCTACCCAGCCACCCTGTTTGCTCTATGGTATTTCTCTGATATTGCTCTATCCTGTATCCTATTTCAAACCTATTCTTTGTAGCCAATAAAGTTGTCCTTTGTACCTAGCATGGGAAACTTATTGGAAGAGGGGCTAGATTATGCCTTGGGATCCCCTTGGTTCTACTGAATAAGGGAGAACATTATTCATGCTTCAGACTGAGGGAAGCATCCCAAGTTCTTGAAGTGGGTCGAGCACCCTCAAGGGCTACTAGGCCCATGTTTCCCAGGGGGCACAGAGCCAGGATAAATCCAGACCCTGGGTGGTGGCAGTGTGACCCCCAGGGTGGCGGGTGTGCTCCAGGAAGGGGGTTGGTCAGACGTGAGACATCCCCAGAGAGGCACTTGCAGCCTGGGAAGTGGTCAGGTGCAGTGAGGTGTGTGGCTCAGCATGGGAGCACCCCCTACTGGCCCAACACAGTTGCCATTGGAAGCCGTGTAACTTTCTGTCTCTATTTATAGAAATTATAGCATTGTGTAAAGATTGTATATTGTGCTACTCACCTATGCTTACCTGGTTTCGATCAGTTATTTATCTGTGTTGGATTTGAAGCCAATGGGGGTGGTATAATTTCTTAGTCATCATTTATAGAGTATAGTTTTACATGTAAAGTATATATTGTATATAATTTATTAATATCTTGTTTGGGGGTTGTGTGTATGTATATGTGTGTGTGTATATCAATAAACCTGTAAATAGCTAAGATATATTTTTTTCTGTCCTATCTCTGAGGGAACTGGCTGATAATTACAGCTCCCTCTCATAGCACTCTGGCCTATCCACTTATCCCTTTTATTTGGACAGGGAGTATCTACCCGTGTACACCTGGGCTACACCATTATAACATTGCTTTCACTAACATAAAATAATTATTCCTGGTGGGTTTTTTTTTTTATAAGACTACATCTACATTACAACATATAGATTCTTGCTGGTATTTTTTTAATATCTTACTGTTAATGTACATGCATTCTGAAATTTGGCGTGTATATGTTATCTGAAAAAAACCTATGATATTTAATTTCATTTTTAAAATATAAAAATTCTCCCTGTAACTCTAAATATTCAAGGACATATTCCTAAAAAGTACTGAATCCAAATCCTCAGCTACTTAGGGTCCTCTTTACATTCTTTACTAGCGCAGACAGACACTCATGGAATAATGCAGAGAGAGACTTAAATGGAACAGACTTACCCAGTACCTCCTTTGCTACCCTTTTTATCCTGAAGCTGGTGTAAAGAGATGCAGCATAATTAAGGGAAATGGAATGTCACAATGCCATTTGCTTTATGAATCCCCAGCTGCCTGTAAAAGCATCAGCACCTCAGGTAATTTGTAGCAGACTTACAGTTATGCTAACTTATTCAGGAGCCTGACTTGGCACAAAGCCAACAAAGAGAGAGTGCAAGGGTGATTTAGAACCAGTTTTTTATGCCCCGGTTCTTCCTCCTACTCCTCTGTTATACCATGTACTCCTTAGTCACATCTGAGAATCTGAACCACACTCACTTATAGCGAATTATTTTCTATCTCCATCCCACCACTGGTAATGATTGTCTTAAAGATTTTTGAGGGTGATATATACTGTTTTAATAAAGACAATTGTATCCAAGTTCAAAATCTGCATTCATCTGCAACCTAACTACAAATACCTGCAGTCTTTAGGTGCCTCACTTTTTTATATTAAAGGTCTCTATGTACCTAAAAGCCCAGCTTTTCTGCTTGCACTGGAGTGTCTCAGGTTTGGCAGGGCTGAGCAATTCATTTGCTAATTCATGGACAACTATAATGTAGAAACTTTCAGGATGTAGAAACTAAATGTTTCTCTACCTAAATCCCCTAAGAGGCTTAATCTGGTAGAAATTCTTGGAACAGAAATTCTCAGCAGACAGAGCATGTTTCATATAGTGTGGTTGACCTCTCTAGTCATTGAGATCGCTCTTCCTTCAGATATTTTTAAAAGAATAGAGGAGGGATCACTCAAGATATTTTTAAAAGAATAGAGGAGGGACTTTGTTTCTAAGGACTGGAAAAGGGCCAATGTGTTTCCTATTTTCAAGAAGGGGAGGAAGGAGGATCCAGGAAACTACAGGCCAGTCAGTCTCACCTCCATCCTTGGTAAAGTCTTTGAAAAGATTATTAAGGGTCATATGTGTAAGAGCCCAGCAGGAAAAAATATGTTGAGGTGAAACCAGCACAGGTTCGTAGTAGGTACTAATCTAGTCTCTTTTTATGACCAAGTTGCAAAGCACCTGGATGCAGGAGTAAGGGTAGATCTCATTTACTTAGACTTCAGGAAGGCCTTCAATATGGTATCCCACCCGATACTGGTGAACAAATTAAAAGGCTGTGACTTGGATGATTACACAGTTCGGTGGGTGGCAAATTGGCTAGAGGGTCATACCCAGAGAGTGGCCGTGGACAGGTCGGTATCAACCTGGGAGGACGTGGGCAGTGGGGTCCCCCAGGGCTTGGTCCTTGGACCGATACTCTTCAATGTCTTCATCAGTGACTTGGACGAGGGAATGAAGTGTTCTCTGTCCAAGTTTACAGATGATACAAAACTGTGGGGAGAAGTGGACACACCAGAGGGCAGGGAACAACTACAGTCAGACCTGGACAGGTTGAACAAATAGGCAGAAAACAATAGAATGCAATATAACAAGGAGAAATGCAAAGTGCTGCACCTAGGGAGGAAAAATGTCCAGCACACCTACTGCCTAGGAAATGACCTGCTTGGCAGCATGGAAGCAGAAAGGGATCTCGGAATTCTAGTGGACTCCAAGATGAACATGAGTCGTCAGTGTGATGAAGTCATCAGCAAAGCTAATGGCACTTTATCGTCCATCAGTAGATGCATGACAAACAGAGCCAAGTAGGTGACACTTCCCCTCTATTGGGCACTGGTTGGAATACTGCGTCCCGTTTTGGGCACCACCCTTCAAGAGGGAGTGGATAACCTGGAGAGGGTCCAGAGAAGGGCTACTCATATGGTTAAGGGCTTGCAGGCCAAGCCTTATGAGGAGAGACTAGGGCACCTGGACCTCTTCAGCCTCTGCAAGAGAAGGTTGAGAGGCAACCTTGTAGCTGCTTATAAATTCATCATGAGGGCACAGAAGGGAATTGGTGAGGCTTTACTCACCAAGGTACCCCTGGGGGTTACAAGAAATAATAGCCATAAGCTAGCAGAGAGCAGATTTAGACTGGACATTAGGAGGAAGTTCTTCACAGTTAGAGAGGCCAAGGTCTGGAATGGGCTCCCAAGGAGGTGATGCTCTCCCCTACCCTGGGGGCTTCAAAAGGAGGTTAGATAGTCATCTGGCTGGGGTCCTCTGAACCCAGCACTCTTTCCTGCCTAAGCAGGGGGTCAGACTCGATGATCTATTGAGGTCCCTTCCGACCCTAACATCTATGAATCTACAAGTACCAAAAGGTAGTGAAATTTAAGGCAAACTTGTGTTTTCAGCATTTCTCTGTTGACCTGCTCTAGGAAGCCGTCTAGTCATTCTGCTGATTCCCATGGACCTCATGGTAATTCCCTATGGGACTTCTCTTCCCATGTACTGCTCAGGATGCCAAGGTAGCTCATACAGGATACTAGATTCCACCTCAGAGGCCTGGCATAAAATATTCAGGTATTGCAATGCTCAACGCTCGGGGGCCTAAAATCCCTTTAGCCTACACTCTTTCCTTCCACTTCTTTCCCCATACACACCAAAATTAAAGCCTGACCCAAAGACTATTAAAATATTTGAGAAAAATTCTCTTTGACTTGGAGGGAGGATAGATGAGGCTCAGACTGCATATCTGCCCCCGATACCTTCCTGAATGTAGAAAGAACTCAGCTTTGTCTTACAGTACCAATGCTGAAACTGCTCACACCATGATATCATCTAATCCCATTGAAGGTGACTTCAACAGAGTAGTTGTAAGGTTCATTTTAACCACTAAGTTGGTCAGATCAAAGTGTTGTTCATGTAGGTTCTCTGTGTATTTCCAAGCATTGGGGGGAACATAAGATTTTAAAGAACACCAAAAAGTTACATTCTTTTTGTGCTTTATGCTATTAATGTTTCATGTAGTCTAGTGAATAGCCATTTTCTTCAAAAGAGAGAGACTCCCCAGTAACCTTCAAATGCATTGTGGGATAACATTATGAAACCAAAACCCTTCAGTAATGATAAATAAATAACGAAAAGTGCGCACTACTCTGCCTTAAAAGACATTTCATACTAAAAGCATGTTAAGGCAGTCTTTAACTTCTAGTTTTTCTCCAGGGAATTAAAATTCCTACTTCATAGGAACTCTAATGTAAAAAAAAAAATCAGATTGTTATTTTCTCTCTCCCCTGCTTATTCTTTCTCTTTTTTTTAGCATCAGAAAATATTGTATGCTTCTGCTCTAATCTGAAATGTTTTGCTTTGTGTAACCCCAGTTTGATGTAGCATTCCATCTTGTTTTATGCTCAGATACTTCTCTTCCATTTCCCCCCAGGACACTGAGCATGTCTACACATTTATTAATGTGCTTTAGGAAATGTTAACTAAAACTAGTACCTCTGGGCACTTTTACACATGCTCTGGGGGCAGGGGCAGTGCCTTCATTAGAGTGGCTCAGAAATCTGGTGTAATTAAAGCACCTAATTAAAGCACCACCACATCTCATGTATCAGTATCCTTGCATGTAAAAATGGGGGGGGCGGGATTTGTACTAAAGCTTGTTTGACGAAATTCTTTTTGAATTTTTTTAAAGTAGACTTGCAGTCAGAGGTAAAACTTCATTGGGTAAAACTTTAAGAATAGGAAGGAAGAGAAATCTGAAAGGAAATAATTAAAACGAGGTTTAACAAATTAGATTTGTCTTAAAATAATGAACCACAAGAAGACTCTTAAAAGGCAAGAAGAAGTGGGTTTAAATCAAGCTCTCTTCAGTAGAAGAAGAATTTTTTTAGGACAGTAGTATTCATGGAATAGTACTGAGTGGTTTCTAGGCAAAATACTACTACTAATACAAATCATCCTGTAGCCTGTGTGGATAATTTTCTTACAACTTTAGGCATGCATAATATCAAAATGAACACACGCATGTTTCTTAAATATAGCTGCTTTGAAGGTAATTAGATATTCCTAGAGCCTACTGTGCCATTGAGAATTTCACCAAGTCTAGTCATGCATGTGCTACGTTTTAAAATAAACATGGAGCTTGAGCAACAGGCAAACTATTTTGGTTCCTTTATAAAACAAGTGAATAAGAAAATAGGGAACAATTTAGAGAGTATCGAAACACTGTAATAAAACTTGCTTCCAGGGAGCAGGGAGCAGAAGGGTGCTGGCTTCACATTTTAAAAGGAGTCTGTCAAGAGCTCACAGACCACTGAACTGATTGATTGACTAGTGATCCAGCACTCATATAAATAAAGGAAATGTGGTCAGAGCTCAGGCCCACTTTAGTGAATGCACCCTGCCAGCTGTATTCTATTCAGTGACACTGCAGCAACAGTTAAACTGCAATCAGAGCATGGTTTAGCCACTTGACAGTCAGAAGCAACATTTTGTTTAAAACAGTTCATGGTGAGAAAGCAGATGCTGACCTTGATGCATGCCAGGCATGGCAAAGTGAGGTTTTGTTTGGTCTTCTATGGGACTTTGATGAAGAAAACATCACTGTTGTGATAAGAATAGGTCATTTTGGTCCACATTAGGAAATGGGATGCTGGCTTTTAAAGATTTTTCCTATCCCTGTGGGGGGATGAAAGAGTAAGTAATAGTGTTGTTCTGCTTCAACCTCTCAGGCATGGATAAGTTGTGCTTTTGTTACAGGAAAATCTGCAAGCCCTCGGTGTGTTCAAGGGGTTCACAACCTACCTGAGGGGTAGAGAAACAATAAGCTGTCAGAATGAATGCTGTTGTGTTTAAAGACCCACTCGGAATGGATCATGAAACTCTGTCACAGAAAAACTGCCTTTGTGCTGAACAATTTTATGAGGCAAAAAAACAAGCTTTCCCTTTGCAGCATGACAAAGTCATTTCACAAATACAGATAGATTACTCCACTGTCCTTGTACAAGTTTTCAGCCTTATATCCTGAAAAAGAAATAAATGAAGGACCTAAACTTTCTAAAAGTTTTCAAAATTACGTGGGCATTTGTGTGCATCTTATTTGTACCTGAAATGACTAGTATGTTGATATGTGTACTTAAATATATATGTGGGGAGCTGGACATCAAACTGTTGTCTGTCCATGCACTGGCTGCATGAAATTACAATAACATTTCATGACTTCGTTAAGCAAGCAAATGTGCCTGCAGTTCTGAAAGTTCGAATTACTGAAAAATCTGAGTTACTTGTTTATTTTTAAAGTGTAATCTGGTCAGTCAGTATATTGTTTCACAGACTGCTATTAAATCTTTCTATAAATGTATTGATAAAAACAGTCCCAATCATGAATACTATGTCCAACTCCTGTAAATCCTTTCCCTCTCAGGCTTAAAAATTAATGTACTGCAAACATTAATGTAGTGATGAATATAGTTAGTGTAAAGTGGGGGAAATTTCCCAACATTCTCTTGATTTTGCTTCCATTCAATTACACATATCAGCATTTTCCATTCAACACTGTTAATTCCACTTGACAGGTAAACAGAGACATGGGGAACTTAAATGACTTGTCCTCCAAGACAGAACTAATACCCATAATGCCTATATAACTTTAAAAATGTGCCCTAAAGTTTGCAAGAGAAATGGGAACAGAAAAAAAGTTGCCAATATCTGCACTTTAATAGGATCTTTTTATTTTATTTTTTTTTAGGGGATTGCTTATGGGAAATGTAATAACTGCATATCTGCTGAAGATTAATAATTCAAGCATTAGAATAATTAAAACCAAAAGTACAAAGTGAAGAAACAGGTGATGAAATGAGTAGATCTAAGCAGCAGCAACAACAAAAAATCAGTCATAGAATCATAGAAGTTGGGTCGTAAGGGACCTTTTAGATCTTCAAGTCTGACCCCCCACCTGGGCAGGAGAAAAAACTGGGTTCAAATGATCCCAGCTAGGTAGGTAGCAAGCCTCTTCTTAAAGACCCCCAGGGTAGGAGGCAGCACCACTTCCCTTGGAAGTTGGTTCCAGATCCTAGCTGCCCTAACTGTGAAGTAGTTCTTACAGATGTGTAATCTAAACCTACTCTCCAACAATTTGTTATGCCAGGGGGCGCTAGGGGAAACAAGGTCTCTCCCAAACCCTTCTGGTCCCCCCTAGTGAGTTTATAGACAGTCACCAGGTCCCCAAAAAGCGCCCTGCCTGAACAGGATTTTTTTTTTTTAGAGGATTGGACACTCAAATTAAAAGTCTGATGCTCTACCAACTGAACTTTCCAGGCGCTCTAATATTTTAATGCATATAAGCATAAGGACAATTAAGGCTTAATGCTGCCTATTTGCACACGCCATATCAGTAAAACAAACTCAGGAAAACATGCATGACATCCCATGAACCCCCTCAGGTTCATGACAGTTGATTCATTGGAAACAATTCATTTTGTACCAAATTGAGGTGTTGTTATGACTGACTATAAACAGGAATAGAACTGAACAAAACTACGGCTATTCATGTCCCAGCCTATACTTCAATCTTTCTACAGATTGACAAAACATTTCCACAGAACGTATAGAACATATTTTTAGTGTCAACATAGTTTGGTTGATATTCCAAAACTGAAATGTTTAGTCTCGGTTTAATTAACAGTGCCTATAACGCTTTGTTTTCTGACAGTTCATTATTAAACTGTATGATGTACACATAGCTGCATGGAAACTGATAGCAGAAGCCTGACTGGTCTCTATTTTCCTTCATGGTGCTCGGAATTGTGTTTTCATGATTGGACCAATGTTGCATTATTGGAGATGAGGTCCTCCAGAAACCCCAGCCCATGCTAAAGAATGGAGGGCTTTTACTTCCCAAAAGGCAAATGCATCACAAAGGAAAAGCAATTTAGTTTCAGAAAATATTAATAACTGGTCCAAAACAGAACAACAATTTTGGCACAATTCTCCTCTAAATACCTTGTACAGAAAGTACATAGACAGTGAAACTATGAAACTAAAATATGACCTCCTGCTATCAACAGGTGTCATCAATGAGTACAGCTTAAGAAATTTGAGCTACAGTGTAGAAAAAGCAGAAGATAGGTGGCACCTTAGATTTTAATTGGTTCTGAGAGACAAGAGCTTTCCTAAACAATAACTTGTTTCCTCATATACTATGAAAAGAATGTCAGAAAGAAAGTATTTATTTAGAAGAGAAAGGGACAGGGGAAGGGGCACTGCTAAAGGAGGTAAAGGGTGGGTTGATTAGGCCAAATGAGATTAACAAGGCAATAAACACCTTGAGGAACACTAGAGTTAACAGCCAGTCCAGGTATACAGTTTCTGTAGTGACTTGAGTTAACACAATCAAGTCTGTGAATGATTTGTTTTCTTCAACTTCACATTCAAATTCACTTGGTTTGTTTGTTTGTTTGTTTGTTTTTTAAGTTCTTTTGTTTAAGGAAAGGTACTCTAAGGTCAGTGATGGAGGTTAAAATATTTCTGCCATGGGCTTTTGTGTGCGTCTTGATTTGTTACCCTTTTGATACCCTTTTGTTGTTTTATATAAGGGTTGCTGGGGACAGTATTTGAAGATGACCAGAGGGATTCTGTTGTCTTTGTCATAAGGTTTGTAATATAATTGGTCCCTTCATAGCACCTGAGGAAGTACCTTGTTGCCTATAAAAGCTCATATCTCTTTGAGCCAGTTAGCCTCAATGGCCCTGTCAAGATGAGCACAGGCATTTGGTTCCCTGGGAACAAGTAGCTGGGCACACCTTGTGCTGCTGTTTCTTGTCCCCAGGGAATACCTGTGCTCTGGTGTGTGGCAGGTTACCCTGCGTGTGGTAGGAGAGACTGGGGCCAGCAACTGTGCCTTACCTGGGGTTCTAGGAGCTGGGGAATCTGCAGCCACAGCGGTATCTGGGAACCTGGCCAGCAGCCGGAGTGTGGCTTTGGCTGGTTAGGCTTTGGTTTTGGGCAGTGCACGCTGCTGCCCCATGTGCAGCCCTACATTTTTTCTGTGCCAATTTTTTGGACCCTGGGATCTCCCAGAGTCAGAAAATTCCCCCACACTGCAAGGTAGCAGTGCAGGGAACGCCTTAATGTGTGGTATATGGTGCCACAGATGGGTCTGTGGTGCCACATACTGTACGGCCATGCTCATCTGGACTTGGCCTATGATGTCACCCCACCCTACTTTCTCCCTGACTTCATGTTAACACAACTAACAAACCTTTCCATTTGGGTTGTAGAAAGCAACATTCACCATGGCATTTAGTAGCCATGGTTAAAACTTGGCTGAAACAGGAAAAGCAGAACAAAAACAAAACCCTACTGAATTCTTAACATACTTTTGACTTACACGTATTCCCAGGGTAACATTATCTTGTCAGTACGGATTATCATAGCTTTGCTGAGGATGCCAAATGCATCTCTGCTTGAAGCAACTTGCAAGAAATTCCCTCATCTTTAACCAATATTTTTGCCAATTGCCCACTCTGAAAGCAAAAGGCAAAGGACCATTATTTTAGTTTGTACTAGATTTTGCATTATAGAGTAGGTTGTAGAACTGACCAGTTTGTATAACAATATTCTAGTTTTTTAGTCCTAAAAAGAGAGACAGTAGCTACATGGTGTATAGATATTCAACATTATTTTCAAGTCTTCCAGAAAGAAGGGAGGAGGAGGCAAGAGAAAAAGAAAGAGCCAAGCACATAACCATCATTTCTAGGAAGACATTAGACATTAGTGCATAACAAAATATAACACTGAATGCTGACAAAATGCCTAGGATGAATTAAAGTAGAGATGCATGCATCAGTCAGTGCAGAATGTGTATGAAATGGAATGATACCACCTGGTTTACAACAACTGAATAACAAGGAGTAGACTGACAGCAGAGCAGCATTTCTTCTACTCATACTTCATACAAGGAACACTTGACAGTGTTAATGGCACAATAGAAACAGCTGTAAAAATTGAACAAACTTCTAAGTGCACTGACTATATGTAGTTTCCTAGTTATTTATGCCTCAGGGAGAATCATTCAATTTTGTTAACAAGATAAAGTAGCTAGTGGGAACATTAGTTCTGAGGTTGAAAATTTGACAACAAACTGGGGTCAGGAGAATGCCAAAGTGCATTATGAAAATCATGTAAGCTACTCTGTTTTTAAATAATATGGCCTAAATTAAGTCAGCTGCACCAATTGTAGTACAGAGGCAGCCAGACATTAACGCCTAAATTAACTGTATGCTGTATATATAAACTAGCTGTACAAATTCAAGTGTCATTAGATTGCAAAATACTGCTGAAATTGAATGTTGTTTCCAATATCAAAAAATATAATCTAATATTGCTGCTGTTTCTAATAGTTTAATATAAGAAACAAACGTACTAACACAATACATTTCCTGTCTTATTTGATTGTCTGTCCAAATCCCAATTTAATATAATAGCTTGCATACACAGCATTGATCTATCTTTATAACACTTCTATAAAAATATAATCATAAATGTGATTTATAATCATGATCTGTTTTATGCATAAGAAGAGTATCTACAGATTATTTACTGAAATGACAATAAGTAGCCTAGACAAGATTCTGTTAGCTGAAAACTAAAGACTGCTTTCATTTTCTTTTTTGAATGAATACAAAGCTTTTAAGAGGTTCTAGATAGACAGCAATGGAATCCTTGTCTGTGAACTTCTCTTTTCATTGACAGATGATAGGCATCTTAATTGGTGGTTTTACAAGTCTCCCCAATTAACTTCATCCTATCAATGTTCTTCATTCTTATTCTGGAGGAATTGCTGTTGGAGCTAGAAGAATAGTGAAGTCCAGTTCTGTCAGCCAAGATTTTCTACATTCTCTAATGGTCTCAAAGGCTAGGTACAGCTATTCAAAAAGCCTAAGGCAGAACTCATATAAGTTGTGTGGTTTTCTGCAAGCAGTGAAGTTTAGATTGGTAGCAAACAGAACATACTTTTTGCTTTTGGTGGTGGGGGGTAAGCCTTAAATTGGGTTCCACCATTTTTAAACCAGTCTGTGTGTGCTGAACTTCTGCTCTTTTACAAGTATAGACCAATTTCCAATCACTTATAGTAAGAATGTAATGGTAAAAATGGTAGTAAAAATGTAATGGTAAAAATGTAATGTCTGTACCTGGCCAATATGCTTTACAAACTATACATAAATCTAAGTAAATAACCTCATCCTCAATTGCCATGAAGCCCATAATATGAACTATAGAATACAGAAGCACTACACAGAAGTGTAGGAGCAAGAGAGAGAACTACATTATTTAAATTAAATAGCAGAGAGAGTATTTTTGGTAGACAGTCAGTGTTGCACTGGATTTATGACTGTGATACCTTGTTTCAGGAGGACCTAAGCCCTCAGACCAACCACAACCTCTCCATATGATAATAGACGAACTTCATTGATATACAGTGATAGTAGATAAGAAATAATGCAAACAATTATTTTATCTACCAGTCCCAGGGTTGTCATCAGAGGGAAGATACATCTGGTCAGTACATGAGCTTCACCCTGAGGTTCTCTCTTGACTGTTAGATGTTAGCACCATTGTGATTGAAGGCTGAGGCCCGCCCTCCACCCCCAGTGGGGTAGATGAGATGGACTGGTTGTGTGTACTCTTGTCCATGGTGGCCTCAAGTTCCCCTCTCAGGGATCCTTTACTGCTCTGAAATCCTTCCTTATGGATTGTTTTCCTCCCCAGTGACTGTTCATCTCTGGGCATTGCTGATTGGCCTATCTGTACTCATCAAACTGTCCACGTTCTGCCTGTCAGCATATTCCTTTGTTTCACAAACCCATCACATGCACGCATCCTAATTTGGTTCTTTCCTAGTCTTCTCCTAATTTGGTCTGTTTCCCCAAAACTGGAAATCCTAAGGGCTCTTCAGTTTGACGCTGTGACCTAATGCCACTTTATCTCATGTTATGGAACAGTACGGTACATGTCTTCAATTTCCCGGTCTGTGTGTCTGCTTGCTGCTTGTCTGTGTCAGACCCAGTGGGCCTTGAAGGCACAGACAGACTTTTAGAAATCAATTAACCCTTGTTGTTGTCCTGAACTGTTGTTCTAATGCATGTTATTTTACCTATAAGCCAATTCCCAAAAGCAAACCTCTAAATATGATTTTCGAGCCATCAGTCAGAATGTAAATACTTATTACTCAATCTTACATATTATATTTTGGGATCTTGAATGACCACAAGGATCAGATGGCACCCCAGTCCACAACAAGGTAAAAATGATTTTTTATGTCCATTTCTACTTACCAACATATACTTTGGCAAAAAGAAGTTGCTATGTTCAGAAGAGAAAAGGCATTACCAAAAAGTGACAGAAAAACCAAACTTGAGGCACTAATTTTAGTCTTTGAATTCAGGGCTTCAGATGCCTCTCTTCTTGTATGAGAGAATTTTATTAGATTTGTACAGCAATAGATCCAATGGTTTTTACCTGAAACCATGCTTCCTCTACACCTAAACGTTTTGCACAGAGCTAGGATCCAAGTACCTGTGGTACCTATCTATTTTTCATAGAATCCCCACTCAAAGCTTGGTCTCATATTATACTCTGCTCTACTGACTGCCAGGAACATTTTCATACTCTGAATTGCACATTGGTTTTGTCTCTAAATTCAGGTATTAGTCACCACAGTGCTATGTTAGGTCCAGAGCAGTTTAGGCCCTGCTTTTTTCTGTTTGCTGTTTATTCTGTTAATGATTCTACTTGTGCAGTTCTGTATAAGAACACAAGAGCTGCCATTTACTGGGTCAGACCACTTATCTATCTTGTCCAGTTTCCTGTGTCACACAGTGGCAGTGTGGATGCTGAAAGGGAAAGTGAACAGGGTATGACTGGGGCTTTCCCCTGTTCCTCTTCTACTTGCAACCTCCAGCATTTAAGGTCCAGGAAGTTCTGATTCAGAGGCTGTATCCCTAACTCCCATGTTCAATCACTCTTGATGGACCATTCCCAAAGACAGTCCAACCCCTTTTTTGAATCTGGTTAAAAGGTCAGCTTCTGCAACATCTTGTGCCAACAAGTTTCATACTTTAATTACACATTGACTATACCTACATGTGATGATAATGCGCAGTAGATTAATTCTACTGTGCATTAATATGTCATGGAAAAAGCAGTGCTATTGCACTAATATACAGTAGAATTAATCTACTGCGCATGACTAAAAAGATATGTACCTGTTCTACTGTGCAGTAGCACCAGTTGCTGAGCATTCATTTAGTACCTATTAGTACCTATTAGTACCTGTTATTAGAGGTACTGAACCTAATGCTCTGTAACTACAGTTCATTAATGCATGTGCAGACATGCCCACTGTGTGAAAAAGAACTCCCTTTTGTTAGTTTTAAACTTAATACCAATAGTTTCATTTTATATCCCTTAGTTCTTCAATTGTAAGAAACAGTAAAGAATACATTTCTATTTATCTTCTCTTCACTGTTTACTCTATAAACCCTTATCATGTCTCCCATCAAGTATCTCTTTTCTAAACTGAATAGGCCTAGCCTCTTTAGTCTCTCCTCATATGAAAGCCCCTCATACCACTAATCACCATTGTTGATCATGTCTGTACCGTCTTTTCTATCCTTTCTGAGGTGGGGGGATAAAAACTGAGCACAGTGTTCAAGATATAGACACCAATGGATTTATGAAGGAGCATAATGATCCTTTCCATTTGGTTTACAATTTCCTTCTTACTGGCCACATCTACACAAGATGCTGACTGTGCAGTAGCTTGTTACTACTGTGCAATAGCTTGCTACCAGTGTTCAATAGCTCATTGCTGCTGTGCAGTAGCATTGCGTGGCACAAAGCGTGATGTGATGCTACTGCACAGTAGTAATAAGCTAGGATTAATATATATTAATATATATTACAACTTCCTCACTTTTAATCTTACTCATATAATGGAACTGTAAATGGCTGAACTTAAAACAAATCAGTTAATTTCATGAGGATAATTGAAAAGTTGGACATTAAGGTGAAAACCATGTTTAAGTCTTACTGAAATAGTTTGTCATGAGATTTTTCTCCATTTCCTGGTTTGAACCTGAGCAAAAATGCTACAATATAGCATTTTAGCTTATTATCCCAATTGAAACTAATCCTGAGGTATGAACTGGAGTTTTTAGACCTTTTCAGATTAGATTAGTTGTTGATGTTTCAGGACCTATTTTATCTGGACCATTCATCATTAGTCCACTGCCACTGCACATTCTCATTCAATTCAGTTAAAATAGGTAAATATCTGTAGTACAGCTCTCTCTCATATTTGTTTCTATTGTGATAAAGAAAAAAAAATGAATTTCTTTTTGTTTGGAAAATACTTTCTTCTTCATAATGGGATCAGAGATGCTTAACATCATCAGCTTAGATGTAACTTTCCAAAATCTATACCTCTAAACCAGTAACAGTTATGTTGATATTGCACAGCGTAAAAGGAAAATCACGAGCTTATGGTTGCCTGGGTGACATAGAACTGTAGTGGAATAGAACAGCAATAGGCTTAAATCTGCAGCCAATAGACTAAAAATATGTGGTTAGGTTAAAAATATACATTTTTTTTAAATCCCCATTTGAACATGTAGTGTTTGGTTAGTAATTTGTGATATGTGCTGCTATTTTCTTTTCTATTTTGTCTTTAACACTTTCATTCAGAAACAAAGGGAAAGGTAGTAAAATGCAATTTAACACCTTCATTGCTTAGTATTAATTGCAAAACTTAAGTCACCTTATCTCATCTTTTTGTCACTGATAAATTCCTTTGGTCTTGAAGAAGGGTCATAATAAGTACTAAAAAGCAAATCCTCTTCTTAGCAACAAGTATGAATAACACAAATAGTTCTAAAGAAGATGTGGAGCAGATAAATGAAAAATGGATTTGCATATATAATGGTTTAGAGATATAACTCAGCCCATTTTAACCTCCTTGATATGCACAATTCCCCAATCTGAAGGTTATGTGAATTTTACATCTGCCGTTAGATAATTCAGTAGAAACTGTGGCTGGAACACTATTTGCATTTGCACTTGAGAGATAGTGGCCCTTATCGGATGCACCCAAGACTCCCATGACTTCAGTGATTTAAAACATAGACTAATACATTATTTCATTGAGTGTCTAATGTCCAGCATCAATATTGCTTGCCCCTCCCTCCCATTTGTTATGTTGTGTGTGTTATTCTTTGGCCTTTTTTTTCCTGGCAGCATTGATCTTCTTTCTTGATGCAAAATTATTTTAAAACTATTAACCATCTTCTAAGGCCTCATAATTCTTCTATCAAGTCATATAAATTAGAATTCTTGGTACAGATAGTTTATGGTAGTTTTCTGATTTCACATGATGAAAACTGTATAAAGAATTTTAAGTATAAAGTGTAGAAACTTGGTTTAAGATTACTCGAGTGTGGCTACTCATCACTGGCAAAGTTTAGTAAACTCCTGTGGCAGGCCAGCTGACTTTAATTTTTCTTAAAAAAAATATTAGTAAAGAGTGTTAATATAAAACAACCAACCTTTGTAATACAAAAAATTCAGACGAGTTTCTATCCAAAAAGGTTTCAGTAATGATAGACCTAAAATGTTGTCTTAATTCCTTTAGCTACTCGATACCTTTTGGCCTTTGCCCAACATGATTTATACTATAAGTATACAAATGCCATACTAATCTTTTGAAGTCAGTAAGCATAACAGAATATGAACTGGACCTTGGGAATTGCTTGTAGCCTTTGTAAGGAGAAACAAAGCATTAGGAAAACCAGGTGGAAGCTTGCAAGTTTTAAAGAAGTGAATAATTCATTTTATCCTGCATTTCTTAACTCTAAATGGAATCAAAAGCAGAGGTAAAGTTTTGCAAAAATGGAGACCTAGCTGTGGATTTAAAGAACCTCACTAGGCTAGATTTTCAAGAGTGCTGCAGAGTTCAGTGGTGCCTTTTGACAATGTGGAGAGCTAAGGAATAGGAACATTTCTCTTAAAAATCAGAGCCAGTATTTAGACAGGTAAATAGATTAGATACATAAATATGCACGTAGTAACCTTGTATGATGTGCCTATGTAAGTTTTGAAAAGACAGCCAAGAAGGATGTTATACCAGTATCTATAGTCACCAGAGGCAGGGAGTAGAAGACTCTTGTTTTGAGAATAACTCTGAAAGAGTTTAAGGCTAAGTTATTAGATTTGACTTGTGTAGATCCAAGTAGGCAAAATCATCCAACGCCTATCACACAAGGCAAATATTTTAATGTAAAGAGTTTTATAAACTCTACAAAGATAATACATGTTAAATGAATCTTGTCAACCAAAGATTGCAGTTCTGGTGTCTTCAGAAGGCTTTGGCTTCCATGACCATAGTCCACTTTTCGGGGAGAGAGGCATCGAGCTGCTGGGAAGGGATGCCCTCCACCTCTCTCTGCTATGGAGAAGGCTCTTCTCAGCCAGACTGGCTGACCTGCTTTAAACTAAGCCTGCTGGGGCATGGGAGGACTACTGTCACTGCTGACTTGCAGAGCAACCCTTGCAAAGCCAGCAGGCCAAGGCAATTAAGGGATCCCACCCCAGTCCCAGCCCTGGAATAAAATGTAGGCAAGGCAAGGGCTCCCAAGGTGACACTTGTGTGCCTCTACACAAATGCCAGGAGCTCGGGGAATAAACAGGAGGAACTTGTTCTCCTGCTACATGCAAATAACTATGATGTCATTGGGATAATGGAGACTTGGTAGAACTCCACCCATAACTGGGCCACAGGTATAGATGGCTATACCCTGTACAGGAGGGATTGAGTGGACAAAAGGGGCAGGGGTGTAGCTCTCTATGTCAAGGAAAGATATGCATTCCTGCAAGCCAACATTGGCACCCATGGTGGATGACTTGAGACCCTCTGGGGTAAAATCCATGGGGAACACGGCACACAGGATACTATGGTAGGAGTCTACTACAGACCCCCTACCCAGGGTCAAGACCTTGACCAGGAGTTCATCACAGAATTGACTGAGGCCACACGCTCCCAGTGTATGGTTGTCATGGGAGACTTTAACTAGCCAGACATCTTGTGGGAGGAGCGCTCAGCCAAATTCGAGTGGTCACAAAGCTTTCTCTCAAGCATGGATCACCTCTATCTGATGCAGGAAGTTTACAGTCCGACAAGAAGTAAAGCTCTGCTTGACCTCATACTGGCAACCAGGGATGACCTAATCAGTGACCTACTGATCGAAGGGAAGCTGGGTGACAGTGACCATGAGCTGATCACCTTCAACATCTTCCATAAAGCTGGCAAGTCAGTCAGTAATACAAAAGCCCTCAACTTCAGGAAAGCTGACTTTGAGAAGCTAAGGAGGCCCTAAAGGGCCACAACCAAAAGGAGAGGGGAGTTTAGAGTGAGTGGTTGCTCCTCAAGGGAGCAATCCTGGATGCGCAAGCAAAGTTCATCCCAACTCAGAGGAAAGGTAGCAAAAGGGCACAGCAGCCCTCTTGGCTCTCCAGCGAACTGGAGGACCTCCTGCATCTTAAAAAGAAGACGTACAAAGGATGGAGGACTGGAACCACCAGCAAGGAGGACCTGCAGAGAGCAAACCAGGAAAGCCTAGGCTGAGATGGAACTCCAACTAGCCACAAATATCAAGGACAATAAAAAGTCCTTTTTTAGATATGTGGGTAGCTGGAGGAAGAGCAAGGGCAACATTGGACCGCTGCTAAACCAGATGGGGAAACTGACAACTGATGCCCAGGAAAAAGCTAACTTGCTAAATGGTCACTTTGCATCAGTTTTTCAACAGTCCTATGTGACGCCCCTGCCCACTGTGGGTCAGGGAGGTCCAGGAGAGGGAGATTCCTTGCACTCCATCGAAGTTTCCCTCATGAAGGAACACCTTGACAGGCTGGATACCTCCAAGTCAGCCGGCCCTGATGGGTTACGCACGAGGGTACTCAAGGAGCTGGCAAGCATCATAGCTCAGCCCCTGGCACGGATCTTTGAGAACTCCTGGTGCTCTGGTGTAGTGCCCGAAGACTGGAAGAAGGCCAATGTGGGGCCTATCTTCAAGAAAGGGAGAAAAGTAGATCCGGCAAAATACAGGCCCATCAGCCTGACCTCTATCCTCCGCAGCTGGAGTACTGCATCCAGTTTTGGGCTCCACAATTCAAAAAGGATGTGGAGAAACTTGAGAGGGTGCAGAGGAGAGCCACACACATGATCAGAGGTCAGGAAAACAGACCTTATGATGGGAGGCTGAGAGTCATGGGACTTTTCAGCCTGGAAAAGCATAGGCTGAGGGGTTATCTCATGGCCACCTATAAGTTTATCGGGGTGCCCATCAGGTTCTGGGGGAACGTCTGTTCACCGGAGTGCCCCAAGGGATGACAAGATTTAACTGTCACAAACTCCACTGATACTGTTTCAGGCTGGACATAAGAAAGAACTTCTTCACTGTCTGAGCCCCCAAGGTTTGGAATAAACTGCCACTGGAGGCAGTTCAAGCACCCACTTTGAATGCCTTCAAGACACATTTGGATGCTTATTTTGCTGGGATCCTATGATCCCTGCTGACTTCCTGCCCCTGGTGCAGGGGGATGGACTCAGTGATCCTTCAGGGTCCCTTCCAGCCCAAATGGCTATGAAATCTATGAAATTTATGAAGAGGATGGGAAGCATTATAGCATGATCTATTTGAAGACTGTTAGGAAAACTGAATCATACAAAGCTAAACTATGCTTTTAGTAATTGGGTGGGAAAGTAGGATCTCTCAGTTACAAAAGATCTGGAGCTTGTGAAGGTGATTTTGAGAAGGATGCAGTCATATAAAGGTTTCATGGTTCAAGAAAATCATCATCTACAATAAGTTACTTTTCTCTTGCCAAGAATTCCTCATATAAAAGCAATGCAGAAGGGTATAATTCAAAACATGGGAGACAAGAGAGATTATAACAGTGAAAGAGAATTTTAAAAAGTGATAGTAAGGCAAAATCACAGATTGGCTGTGATAGATGCTGGAGTGCTTGCTACTGCTAGAGGGTTACATTGTGCATGTAACGTCCAAGCATGGATGCTTTTGGGTAAGATCCTTTGAAGTGGTATACCTACCTAAAAAAGTTGCTGAAACCTTACACTTATCAGCTCAGAGGCAAGCTTAGAATCACCTCACACTCATTTCTCATGTTAGGCTGATATGTAACTACATGTGTGCATGTTCCATTAGCATCAACTTGACTTGATATCCTACTTTAGAATAAATAAAAAACCTTTAATAAGTACATTAAGTTTTGCTTGACTCAGAACTTTCTACCTCAGACTTCTGGAACGTTTTATATGACCTGAATCTTTAGCATTCAACACACTTAATCTTCCTTTTAAAAATACATTCTCCTATATTTCAGTGGGCTTCCTGTTAACATAGAGATCCAGATTCTTTAAACAGGACATAAGCAAACATAACAGGTGTAGAGACAAGTTTTTGTTTGTTTGTTTGTTTTAGCTAGTATCTGTACCTGTTTCTTGGTTTCTACAATATGAATATTCCTTGACCTAATTGCCCTCCCCAAACTTCTCCTTATCGTCATCCGTTTCAATGTCTTTTAAAGCCATTTTAACTGAAATGCTGCAATGCTACCCTTTCCTTTTCCAGTTGTTTATTATACCATAGTGCTGAGGATGTGCTGTTTATGATGTGAAAAGTGTCTAGATGTTTTTCTGTACATTTGATGAACAAAGCTTTACCTGTTTTTCTGGCAACAGCTAACTAAAGTTCCAGCTCTCACCCGCCTTGTTCTTTTCTCCTCTAGTTGTCTTGCTGAGATAACAAATTGCTTTGATCAGATGGCACTAGCTTTCCCCTGGTTGCTCACTCTCTCTCTCTCACACAAAGACGCTCACATTAGCTCTACATTCCATATTATGCTGGATGTTTCTGAATCTCCCTCCTTCCTGTCATATAACAATGATTTACAGCAAAAAGAACCTCATTTGGTATGCTTTGCTCTGCATCCTGTATCTGCCTTCCTAGACCAAAATAATTTACCTTTGTATTAGAGAGCCAAAATCAAAGATAAAAACCACCACCACCTATAGCTTTCTAAAATCCTTTTATTCTATTAGCCATGCATGCAAGAAATTTTCCTAGAAGATAGGATTTGCTATATGCTATCAGATTATCGGTATATATAGTCAGCTATCTTGCTTTTGCCAGGTCTTTTAAACAGGCAGCAAAACAAAATCCTCACGATGCTCATAGAGTATTCAATTGTTTGCTGACAGCCTACCTGTGTATTGAGCAATTTGTGACATTGAATTGTGTATTAGGCCTTACTTCCCTAAACCAAAATACAGCAGTTCTTTTAAATATACTGAGATTGTCATTGTTTTTTTTAAATTCATGTTCACAAGAAAGCTGAACTCACTTAAGTATCTGTGTATCCTCTCTTTTATTGAACCCAATAATCTATAAAAACGTTTTCCATTTGTTTACAGCAAATTTAACTTCTTTATCACTGACAATAGAAGCCACAAAGCCCACTATAGAAACAGCAAAGATGCATGTGCATGAGTAAACACACACACACACACACACACGACTAAGCCACTGTGCTTCCTCTTACAATGAAACGTATGTAAACAATGGCATAAAAAAGCCATTTCTTTAGTGCTAAGAAGGGCAAACTCCTCTTGAGGAGTGAAGCTGGATAATTGGCTGGACTAGAAAAGTATTAAAAGGGAATTCTACAAAATTAACAATTTTTGTTTCTTCTTCCTTTTGTTTTGAAAGTGCCACACAGTAAAATAAAATTTGAGTTGCTCTATGGACTCTCTTATAATATACATATCTCTATTACAACTATTTAAGATATTTGAATACACCTAATTCCTGGTGAAAGCACTAGTTAAAGTTAGTTTTGTGAGGTGCCTATGGTTAGGCTTAAGCAGATCCACGCTTCCCCAATGGAGGCTGTTGAAGCAACACCCCAAAGTGCTCCCAGTCTCCCCCGATCCCCAATACTGCAGATAATGATACCATGGGAGCCTCTGAGGACTTAAGTCCCTAAGTCGGTGAAAATCTTCCCTCCCTTCTCCTTGTTGCTCAGAGGCAAGTACTCCCTGCCCCATTGCAGCTTTCTCTGCTGTTCCAGAGGAAGAGGAAGCTTCAGAGCCACTTGTGCCTGCCTCAGGCAGCTTCATGCTAACCTTCATTCTAGATTCTAAAAACACCTTACAAAAGGAGCAGGTTTTGTAATACTGTTTTTTATAGTTAGGAATCTGAGATGCAGAAGAGTGAGATGGTTTACTCAGAATCATATAGCAGTTAGAAGCAAAGTCAAGAATAAAATTGAGGAGTCCCTACTCCTAAACCAATGACCTTTCACCTCTCCTCAGGTAAGGAACCCACACTTCTTGTTTCATTATTTTTTTATATTCATTCAGTAGCCCCAAGATTTAGAACAGAACCAAAATATTTAGAAACTTGTTGTTACATGTTACACCATGAGTCACATAAATATTGATCAGTGTTAGTGCTAGTTTGAGCTTGGAGCAGTCACATTTCAGGCCAGCAGGGGCCTGGAAGGCTAAAAGGTTTCCCCCACCCACTGACCCCTACCATTCCAGGCTTCCCCGACCACTCATGCACAGCACTCCCCCTTTGCCCTTCAGGGTTTCTCCCTGCCTCCCTCCACACCTGGGACATTACTTACTTGTGACTGACTAAACTGTCTGTCCCAGGGAAGGGTTAACTGCCTGGCCAGGTGCCAGGCTGCTTCTCTTCTGGCCCAGAAAGCACAAGCAGCAGCAGCCAGAAAGCTGGATTAACCCTTTCCTGCCTGCTCCCTGAGATAGACAGTGTAGGCAGCCACAAAGCGGGGGAACAGTGAACAGGAATCTGTAGGGCTGTGTGAAACAGCACCATTTTATTTCTACTTCTGTTTTGCCATTTTGCCATGACAGTGTTTCATTTTGAGTTTTGTTTCATTTCAAAATCACTGTTCCATTTCATTTTTTCATAACGCTTTCGACACTGTTTCGACGTTTTGCCCATTGGCTATAATGGGGAAGCATGAAACTGTCTATAGCTTTGTCATTTCTTACCTGATTCAGATAAGAACAGCAGAGATGGTAGCTCCTTCTGGAGGCATGAAGCCTGCCAAGTTTCAAGGAGATAGGTGCAAGGGTTTCTGGAAACCTGCACCTCAAGTTGCTGACAAGCAAAACTCGTGACATGTATGACTGTATGTATGTTAAGGTGTGCCTTCACTGGCGCTGACACATCTACATAACATGCTAGTGTGCCCCAACAGAGCCTTCTTCTCCCCTACAGCCTCCTCTTGGTCCACCACTTTAAATGACAACACATAATAACCTAGTGAGCAGCACAGTAGCATCAGCAGCATCTCAGGCAGCCAAACTGTGACAGAGTCTTTCTTTCCTCTCCTGCAGGAGCTTCTTCTCCAGTGTGTGTTAAGGCATGCTCACTTTGTCTTTTCCCCCTCTTCCTCCTCCCCCCTCTCCTTACTTTCTGTTTCCCTGCAGGCAAGCCCAACTTCAGTTTTGAAACTCAAAATGTTTTGAAACTTTTGAAATGTTTTGACTGCCCTTGTTTCATTTTGAGGCTGTTTCGAAGCCCTTCATTTCATTTCAATTTCTCTGTTCTGAGCTCAAAACAAGTCAAAACAGCATCAAAATGAAACAGGCAGCAAAATTTTTCACAACCCTAGGACTCTGGGGTGTTGGTGGAGAGCTTAACCTAGGCTAGCAGGGGAGGGGAGGTGGGTGGGCTATTTACACTAAGGTGTAGCCGAAAGTGGCTACGGCTTGGTGGAACAAAGACTGGGTAGCACAGATCATCACTAATCCTGCCCTGGAGTGGTGTGACTGTAAGCCACATAACAAATACTTAAAACCAGTTTCAGGTGTTAATATGTGGATAATCCATGGGCTAAGAGCTTCAGGAACTTCCCAAGCTTACTGTGTAAAATGCCAGGATCAGTGACTAGATCACAGTGATTAAAAAAAAAAGATGGAAAGACAGTGGAACGAACAATGAATTCTGAACTTAATGATTTACTTTAGCATGCTATGGAATGAAAACCTGTTTTGAAAAAGTGTTACATCCTTTAACTAACAAAATGAAATAAAAGAACCCAAAACTCACTGTTATGAGGCTGAAGTCTGAGGATATCAAAAATCTACACATCAATTATGCAAATAATTACAAAAGAAAACCTCAAGTAATATCAGTAACAAAAGCAAGACTTCCAGGAGTACTTCTCTAGTGCTCAAAATTAGGTAGCTCTCAAAACTAGCTTCAAAACTAGGTTATATGGTAGCTTTTCTTCCTCTGACAGAAAATGTGACCTTTTTGTTGTATGACCCTTGATTACAAATGAGGCAGAGCTACCTAATATAACTCATTCTTTATAAGATACAGATGTTGACCACTAGTTCTTCTGTGTTGAAGAGAAATTCCCTTAGATCCAAGGTTTTCCTGGAGAACCTGTGTTTTTTTTTAAATTGTTGTTCACATTCAATTAAACTTTCCTATTACTAAAGGAGTAGCTCTTTAAACCCTGAATATTACAGGGAGAAGACTGAAAGATGGTACTTTTTTTTTTTAAAGTTGTATTCCGTGAGTCATTTATTTAAACAAACAGCTGGTCCTTGAGGACAGTCTGCTATTTTAAGAAATATATGGTGTATTGCTCTGATACATCTAGAAAAATATAGTATTAGAAATAACCAAGTACTGGCAAGGGGATAAAAACAGATGACATTATTCCAGAAGTCTTTCTATCTGGAAAAACATGATGATCTGTGAACAAATAAAACAACTCAAGTAGGCTGTCAATAAAATTTCAATCTAGTCACTTACGCCCCAATAATTAATTTGTTTCAGTGCTCAGTGGAAAATCTAACTGTTGAACTTTAAAGGTTACCATTATTTATAATATTGCAACATTTACCAAGTATACAACTGTATAAAACAAAATTGAAAATATATGTTCCATGAAAAAGTATCAAACTCAAAGTTTCCAGAAACATAGGACCTGCATAAAATGCTAGTGGGGCACTGGCCAGGTACCAGAGGATTGAAAAAGGACCAATGTGGTCCGCATTTACAAGAAGGGGAGAAAGGAGGACCCTAGCAATTATAGGCCGGTCAGTCTTACCTTGGTCCTTGGGAAGACCTTTGAGAAAATTATCAAAGAGCATATCTACAGGGGCCCAGCAGGAGAGGTAATACTCAGGGGCAACCAAAATGGGTTCATTTATGATCAGGTCACAATGTCCCTGGATGAGGGTGTCAGGGTGGATGTCATTTTCCTGGACTTTAACAAGGCCTTTGACATGGTTTTCCACCACATTCCCTTAAAAAAACTTTGTGACTGCAGCATTGATGCCTACACTGTTAGATGGGTGGCAAATTGGCTAGATGGTAAAACCCAGAGAGTGGTGGTGGATGGGTCATTTTTGACCTGGAAAGATGTGGGCAGTCCATGAAGGCTTGGTCCTGGGGCCTGTACTGTTCAACATCTTTATCAGTGAACTGGATGTGGGTGTGGAATGCATGCTGCCCAAATTTGCTGACGACACCAAGTTGTGGGGTGAGGTGGGCATGCTGGAGGGGAAGGACAGAATCCAGCTAGATCTAGATAAATTACAGAGTTGGGCAGATGAGAATAGAATGGAATTCAATGCAGACAAGTGCAAGGTGCTGTATCTAGAGAGAAGGAACCAGCAACACACCTATAGGGTGGGGAACACCCTTCTTGTCAACACAGTGGCAGAAAGGGATCTTGGAGTCATTGTTGACTCCAGGGTGAACATGAGCTACGAATGTGAGGAAGCAGTCAGTAGGGCTAACTGCACCTTGTCATGAATCTACAGATATATCACAAGCAGGTCCAGTGAGGTGATCCTTCCCCTCTATGTGGCATTGGTCAGGCCACAGTTGGAGTACTGCATCTAATTCTGGGTGCCACATTTCAAGAGGGAGGTTGCTAGCGTTGAGAGGGTCCAAAGGAGGGCCACTCACATGTTCAAGGGGCAGCAGGGCAGGCCCTACAAAGAGAGGCTAAAGGACCTGAACCTATTCATCCTCCACAATAGAAGGCTGAGAGGGGATCTTGTGGCCATTTACAAACTCACCAGGAGGAACCAGCAAGAATTGGGGGAGGCTGTGTTCCCCCAAGCACCACCCAGGATTACTAGGAATAATGGCCACATATTGTTAGAGAGAAGGTTCAGGTTGGACATCAGGAGACATTACTTTACTGTTAGGGCTGCCAGGCTCTGGAATGGGCTCCCAAGTGAGGTGGTATTCTCTCTTACCTTGGGGTCTTCAAGAGGAAGCTGGACAGATAATTGGTTGAGGTGATATGAACCTGGCACCTATTCCTGCCCAGGGCAGGGGGTCGGACCTGATGAACTGTTTAGGTCCCTTCTGACCCGAAGCACTATGATATTATGAAAACCTAAAAAGAGGTTTATTACCTCCTGTAATAATCAGGAGGTGCTACTTCACTGTCAAGGCGGCTAGGATCTGGAACCAGCTTCCAAGAGAAGTGGTGCTGGCTCCTACCCTGGGGATCTTTAAGACAAGGCTAGACGAACCCCAGTACTTTTTCTTGTCAAGGCAGGGGGTCAGACTTGATGATCTGCTCAGGTCCCTTCTGACCCTACAAACTATGAAACTATGAAACAATAATTAGTTACTTCGTGTGGCGGGGGGGAGGGGGAATACTTCCCAGCATGTAAATTTTGTTAACTATGAGAAGAAACTACTTTCTTAATAGGCATTTCTAGACTGATAAAATGTTGACAACTATGCAGGAAAGATTGAATCTTCTACTGATTTTCTTCTTCCAAAAGAAAAGTATTTCTTTTGTTTAGTTGGGATGATATGCTGATTAAAAATAATCCTTTTGTCATTTCTAGCAAGTGTGAATTTATTCATTAGAAATCAACAGAGATATGTGGAAATCTAAGCTTAATGTGTAGAACTTACAATCAAGAGTAGTTTCTCTCTTCACTGAGACCATGACACTTCAAAGCATGCAAAGAGGCATGCACCTCTGTTAAATTTAGATCAATTAAACTAAAGTTATGTTGATCTAAGTGCCCATCTGTATAGGCGTTTGGAGGTGGAGTTAAATCACCCAAAAATGGCAGGCCCAATCTAGGTGAGTTCACTTGTGAAGGTGAACTATCAAATACCTGTACATGTTCATGGCATAGCCCTGGGCCTGGGGAGAAGCTGAAGCCAGAGGGCTATTTTATTTGTATATGCATAGAATTGCTCCTAGGGAAGTATATAGTCCATATACTATGTATATACCTACCTGTGCACACCCACACAAAGTTTTAATATATATTAATATTCCCAATTGTAGCAAATGGCCTGGTTTAAATCTATATAAAATGAAATGTATGACTGTATGTATGTATGTTCACTTATAACTTGAGAATGGCTGGTCATATCTAACTCTAACTTTCCAAAATCACTGAATATCACCCAAGAAAAATTATGGGCATGTTATTTTTCATTCGACCCTTTTTGGAGCTTCCGTCGACCAGAATTACTTCACATCTCAGATAACTGGTACCACTCCATTTTGAATTCAGTTCAATTGTCATTTTTATATTGATGCTTGCCTTTTTTTCCAATTCAATTGTCATTATTATATTAATGCTTGCCTTTCTTTTTGCGCTACATTAAATATTAAATGTTAAATATGTTGTACTATGTTCTTTAAAAATAATCATTTTTTGTAACCTAAATATAGATTTCATAGACACTAGGGGCTGCAAGGGACCTTGTGAGATCCTCGAGTCCAGCCCCCCCACCATAGGCAGCAAGAAAAATATGCAGAAGTTTTTTGAAAGAGCCCAGAGTTGGTGCGTGCACCATCTCTGGGGAACTCTGTTCCAGACTCTGGACAATTGCACCATAAAGAACTTTTTTCTTATGTCTCATCTAAATCACCCTTCCTGGAGATTATGGCCATTAGACCTTGTTATTCCTTGGGGAGCTCTTGTGAACAGTTGTTCTCCCAGTCCTGATGTAACCCTCTTATATTACTGTAGGCTGCTACAAGTCCCCCCTGAGCCTTCTCTTTTCCAGAATGAAGAGTCCCAAATCCCTCAGCCTCTCTGTGTACAGCCTGCCCTCCAGGGCTTGGGTCATATGAGTGGCTCTCCTCTGGACTCTCTCAAACTTTTCCACATCACTCCTGAAAACTGGATGCAGTACTCCCGTTGTAGCCTCACCAAGGCTGAGACAAATAGGGGGATGACTTCTCTTGTTTTGCTTGAGATGCATCGGTAGATGCACGCCAGAGTTTGGTTTGCTTTGCCAGCCACAGCATCACATTGGTGACTCATATTCATTTTGTGTTCAATCAGAACCCCCAAGTCTCTTTCAGTCATGGTGCTCAGCATCATGGTTTTTTTGAAGGCCATCCGGTTTTGTTCAGCCCAGCTTGAGAACATGTCCAAGCCAGCCTGTATCCCCAGCCTGTCCTGCAGTGTGACCATCCTCCCTCATAATTTGGTCTCATCCACAAACCTTGCCAGTTTGCATCTGACTTCTTACTCCAGATCATTACTAAAGATGTTAAAGAGTACAAAATAAAGTACCAAGCCCTGAGGGACTCCGCTGGTCAACCTGCACTATGTTGATTTGCTCCCATCAACTAGTAGTTTTTAGGTCCAATCCCATAGCCAGTAAAATGATCAGGGCCAGAGGTCCTCAGCTTAGCCAGGAGGACAGTGTGGGGAACTAGGTCAAAGGCTTTCCTGAAATCCAGATATATGACATCTACGTCATCTCCCTTATCCAGGGCTCATGTCACGTGATCATAGAAAGAAATGAGGCTGATCTGGCAAGACCTGCCAGTCACAAAGCCATGTTGGCTGGCCTTCAGAAGCTTGCCTTCTGTTAGTCTGGTATTGATGGATCCCTTCACAATTTTCTCCAGGATTTTTCCATGGATGGACATCAGACTGATTGATCTATAATGCCCCGGGTCATCCCTCTTCCATGCTGGCTCTTTTCCATTCTTCTGGGACCTCAACTGAGCTCCATTATTTTTCAAATATCTTTGCCAGGGGGGTGTAATGATGTCTGCCAGCTCCTTCAAGACTCTTGGGTGCATTCCATCTGGACCTGTGGCCTTGTGAATGTCCAGTTTCTCAAGGTTTCCCTTCACCTGATCCACATCAATTTTGGGCCTGCCACCCACTCCCAGGCTGGTTTATGTCCTTTCTGACAGTGTGATCACCTTAGGAGGGTGAAAAACTGATGCGAAAAAGTCATTTAGGAGATTGGCCTATAATATAACACATTAAGTTCTTTGAAAATAAATGAACACTGCAATTATAAAAATAAAAACCCAGGCAAAGAATGGGTACTTCAGCTAGTTAAACATATCATTTTAAGCACTTACAGACATCTTTGCAGCACTGGGACACACTGTACTTTACTGGGTCATTATAAATACATACACATCATGATTTTAAAAAGAGGTTAACTTTATTAAACGATTGCTTATGATCCATGTTAGGCCTTTGTTGACAGCATGGAAGCAGTAATAAAAGACATAAAAAGTTTAAATACATGAATGCAACTGAAACTAGAAAGCAAATTTCTTGGATGATAATACATATCATTTACCTTAGTTTCATTGAAATTTCAGGAATAACTAAAAAAAGCAAAATCTTGTAAGCAAGCGCTAGTGTAATATATATAATTATCTTTAATCGACAGTTATTTCTCTGTTCTCTCTGTGATTTCAGCTTAAATTATAGTGTCAATTTTGTTGGAAAATATCAGAGATTTTAGTGATGACCTGCTAATCATTTTGTTTTAGAATCAGAAGAATCCAACTAGTTGGCAAAGGCTATAATATTACAACAATCAGTAGTTAGATACAGATTTTGAAGAAGATTCTTAACTGATTGTGGAACCTCCTTAAAGACATAGACAAAAATATACACATAAGGGACTAGAATGAGAAATGAAATTTGATTCTCTCATTTCTAAATATAATAATCACATTTCTCTGGACCTATTGCTTCCTTTTGGATACAGAATTAAGGGGAAAGTAGTGAATTACGCCTTTATAAGTCTTAAAATGGTATTATAAAGAAAGCTTAGGGTAAAAGAAATAATAATAAAAAGTAGTATGACTTAGAAAAATGACTACATAAAAAATGGCATTGTGGGGTGCTGTGCACTACATCTCAATGGATTTCCATAGCAATTCCCCTCATCTTAAACTAAAGAAATTCTGTTTCCTAATTGGCAGTGTTAACAAAACATCTTTTTATTTATTTTTTCTCATAACTGCTACAAACATTACAGCTGCTCAGAAAATGGACATATATTCAGTACATTTTCTTAACTTTTTTTTGAGAAATCAGTGAAAATTCTCCACCTCTGTGTTGTCCTGTGGGGTCAGGCCAACATTCAGGATCTCAATACCACGCTGTCAAACAGGAGTGTGTGGTGTACAATTGCACATATACAAACACACAAATAAATTAGGTGTATACACATGCACACACACTACAGACTCAGGCACATACACATCCAGACCAGCCTAGGCACATGCATACCTATCACCAATTCAAGCACATACACATTACACACACCAAAAATTAGACAACCATCAGTTGTCAGTACCCACACACTCTGTACATATACATGGATCACTAATTTGTATATCATGCACATGATGATGTATATATATTCATCAGTTTACACACATACCACCCACCTACACATCCACACAGGTGAGTTCCTAATTTGGATGGTACACTATGTATGTGTGTGTTTGGGGTACTTGGGATACCTGGGGGAAGGTTAAGGTGAGAGAGAAAGTGTAAGAAGTGAAAGTTGGTAGAACTGGGATTAAAACTGGTAGACTAGTGTATGCTGGGCTGAGGAACTGAGGCTTGGGGTTACTTAAGATCAAGTGGCCCCAGGGTTCTTTGAGGTCACTGGTGCAAGGGAAAAAGCCTGATGGGAAGTAGGAGAAAGCCAGGAAAGAGAGACAGGCAGAAACCTGGGAGGTTGGGGCTGGAAATTGAGACTGACAGCTGGGAGTTTGGGGCTGGAAACTGAGGCAGACAGCTGAGAGATTGGGGGGCAGATATGCAGTGGCAAGGAGGAAACAGTCAGGAAACAGACAAAAACCCAACTCAGGGTTTCAAAATAACAGCTTTATTAAACAGATAGCACACTACATAGTTAGCCATGAAGTTATTGGTTCACACACACACACATACACACACACACACAATGACAGCAGGAGAAACAGGCTCAGTAGAAGGGTTGGAGTCAAGGTAGGAAAGAGAAACAGAATCCAAGTCCTTGGTTGAAGAGAGGGTGGGGATGATAGCTACCTATCCAGGCTGGAAGGGGGCTTTGTCCAGCAGGTGTTGTCCAGCGGGGGTCACCAGTAGGGCCTTTGTGTGGATACATGGTGTGGCATGGTGCTGGTCCAGATGGAGAGGGCATCTCAAGGACTCAGTCTTCACTACTCCTTTTTATTGGGCAGACTACCTCTGATTTCCTATGGGGAGGGCCTGTCCAGGCAATGTCAATCCTGTTCCAGAGGGCTCCAGGTGTTCTTACTGAACATGTGCAGCCTTGGCACAATGGTGGGTTGCCTCATCTTTTGTTTCTTGAATGCTGAGGGTGGTTCCAAGGGCTGGGTCCTTCGTCCAGGTATTGGTGTTGACAGGTCAGTCATTCAGAGGGAGCTATTTTTAGACCTACTGTCTCTCAAGCACCCTCATTCATCCAGGAACCAAGTTACATAGGAAGGGTAGGGGTGAGTCATGGGTTACACAACCAGGCCTGGGGACAGGATGGAGACTTGACAAACAAAATGGAAACTTGACATGACTTATACTAACTTACATATGTATGCCTAAATCATATAGTATCAGTAAAACAGTAATATGGAACAGTAAAAATCAATATAAACATAATTATACAATATAAAGAAGAAGAAAAAACCAAACAAATACAACTGTTACCAAAATAATAGGCTTACAAGCTCATTTATACTTATCTATAGGGAATAGAGAGGTAGAGAAACAGTCAGAAATGGTTGGGGGAGGGGAGGGAATGCATTTTAAAATTTTTTAAAAAAGAAAAACTGGGGGTTTTGCTACATCTGACTATTCAGAATGCAGATATTTTGAGAACAAAGGTATGGTTTTACATATCCCAGAGTTCTATTCCATACCTAATTTTGCACCATATGCTCTTCTGTACCACATGTCTTAAAAGCTAGGGAACTTTGCTTAGTACTGGTTAAAGATCTAAGCTGATTTGTAGATCCAAGTGTTAACCAAAGTGATTCATGTGCAATATAAATGACGTAAAGTGCTTTAGGACCTTTTTAGACAAAAGATGAATGGGAAATGAGCCATTAATTTTATTAGCAACTGGAAATTCCAGTTACCTAAACTTATTTTGCCACGGGTGGCATACATAATTTTGTTTGATGTAATCTGTACATATGAATGGTAATGTAAACAAATTTGACTGTCATGTGGGGTGTAAATAAACATGCATTGGAATATAGGCACAAATTTAACAATGCTTGAGACTTGTTTATGAACTTGGGCCAAAAATAAAATGTGCTTTATGACCCATGGCTGCTACTGCTGTTCTGTGAACCTGAATTCTAAAGTATGTGCCAGTCCCACCAAGTCAAGTGTGGGATGTGTATTTCCAAAAGTAGAATTCAGCCTATAATTTAGAAGTAGCAGTCACAACAGATAGGGAAAGTTGCTTCTCACCTACCTTTGAGAAATAGACCTGACATATTTAGGACTGTAAAGGTGCATTGTAATCATGAGTAAATTGAGAATGAAAACAGAAATGAGAGGGCTGAATTTCAGGAGCTTAAACCTGGGTGAAAGTGAAAAGTGCCAAGTGGAATGAAATGGAGAAAGGTAATAAGAAGGACATGAAGGGGAAATGAAAAATTTCAAGGAAAGATGTCCAGGGGTTATGAATGGCATAGAACAAAACCCACTAAGAGCAGAAGGAAAGCTAATGTAGATGAACAAAGCTTTGCAATCAAATGAAATCAAGGATTGGGAAAAGCATATGAGTTGCATAAGACATGAATAAGGAGTGATGAGGGAAGTTTACTGAATAATACAGGAAAGGAATAAAATCAGAAGTGTAGGGTAAAATGAAAGCACAAAATGCTCGAATTATTTTTGCCCTAAGTTAAATTATTCAAAGGAGTTTTTAATCTCAGTAGTATAACAAAGGGAGCACAACTGGGGTACTAGCCTTGGGCACTGACCCCAGGGTAGAGGGGAAAAATAGAGATGATTGCACTCCTGGAACCATTGCCACCATGCTGCCATTAACACATCCAATGACACTGCCCCATTCATATGCCACTGCACCCAGGGTGCACAGGGGTCTTGTTATACTTCCAGTTAATCTACTTAGAAAAAGAAAGTTGAGTGTTCCTAGTGCAAAAAGTACATCCCCTGTGCCTGTCTGCATTCCTCTCTCAGTCTCTAGTCTAGCATGAATTCATACACATACAAAAGGATGTTTTTGGATTACTACCATGCACTAAAAGTTCCCTATCTAAGGCAAGCCCCCTACTAACCTAAGCTGGAAAGGCGTGGCAGCTACATATCTAGGTACCCAGGTATGGATATAGCTGTCTAATCTAGGACCAGCAGGTATCTGTGCTGAGCCTAATTTTGTTCAACATTTTCATCAATGATCTGGAAATGGGGGTTTGCAAATTATGCTAAATTTACTAAATTATTCTGGGTAGTCAAATCCCCAGCTGATGGACCAGGACATGCAGAAACAATTGCCTATCTAAGTGAGTGAGCCAAAATGGCAGAAGAATTTCAATGTTGACAAGTAAAGAACTCTTATCACTCAAAAGCAGCGATGGGTAAAGTCTGGCCTGTGGGCCAGATCGGGCCTGCAATGTACTCCATTTCCCAGCAGCCCTGTGGTGGCAGCTCCTTTTGACTGCTGCTGCCAGCCCCTGCCCCACTGCCTGGGGATCCCAGCCCATCCACCCCACATCCACTGCCAGTGGTGGGCCCCACATGGGAAGGGCATGAGGCCAGGTGGCTGAGATGGGGCTGTAGCTGGGAGCAAGAAGGGTGGGTGTGTGGGGCCAGGAAGACCCCAGGATTTTGCCGGGCCAGGGCCAGGGCAGAGCCATGATCCACTGCCCACCACCCCTGTAATGAGCATGGGTTCTGCAGGTAGGAGCATTCAGGGAGTGGATCATGGCTTTTTCCCAGCTCTGGCCTCACACTGTCACTGCTGCAAGATCCCTGCCCTCACCCTGGAGCAGCTCCCTTCCTTGCCATGCACCCTGCTTGCACTGCTCCTAGCCAGTCTCTGTGGATACTACAGGAGCATTGGAGCTGTGAAAGCATAAGGTCACAGAACCCAGACCCATGCTATGACAGCCCTACCATTCCTGGGACATCCATTGAGACTGGCCAGGAGCAGCATGGGCAGGGGATGATAGGAAATAGAGTCCAGCCATTTTGCCCACCCCTGCTCTAGAGATATCCAGTTCAATGTTTTCTGTGTATAGCATCCATTTCTGCCACTGTCAGAGACAGACTACTGCTCTAAATGGATCATTGGTCTGACCCAGTAAAGCACTTAAAATCAGAGAATCATAGAAAATTAAGCTTGGGAGGGGGTCAGGGGGACCATCCCCAATGAAATCATCACAGCCAATGTTTTGTTTAGCCAGGTCTTAAAAACCTACAAAGATGGAGAGTCCACAACCTCTCTCGGTAACCTATTCCAGTGTTTTAGTACCCTCCTAGTGAGAAAATTCTTTCTAATTCTTACAACATTCCTATTCCTTAGAACAGTCCAGCCTCAGACTTAATGAAACTGAAAACAGCAACCAGCCCTCAAATTTCAGCAAATTCTCCATGTACACACTTAATAAAGCTGAAGAATCTGTCCTCTCCAAAGGCCTGAATTTCCATCTAGAAAAATACGCTAATAAAATACTTCAATATAGAGAACTAAACAATAATTCTGATGCCTCTGGCTCAAGGAATATTTCCACAACCAAAATGAATCAATTTCTAACAGCAATTCATCCTCTGACAACATTGAGAAAAGATTAACCCCCCAACCCCTCAAAAAAACAATAGATTGGACACCTCACAGTGGACAAACTCTAACTTTGAGTGCTATATTGATGGCTTCAGGGAAAGAATGAAATAGTCAACAACACATGGCACCATAACAACCTCTCCCTATCAGAGAGAAGGGCCATAGAATCTCTAAAATCTAACCACCATTTAGTAATAAAACCAGCAGATAAAGGAGGAGCCATAGTCATCCTTAACTGTGAAGACTAAATAAAAGAAGCCAACAGACAACTCTCTGACACCACCTACTCCAAAAAACTACAGGAAGATCCTACTCCCCTTTTCACCTTGAACCCAAAACTACCACCAAATCACTTCCATCAGAACTATAAGAAAAACAAACTACAAACTAAAATCCACAAACAAGGGAACCCTGGAAGACCAACCATTGAACCCTAACTCAGGAAATATCAGGTTTCATTGAATCAATCCTAAAACCACTTGTCACCCAAAGAATGAGGTTTGTCCAAGGCACGACAGACTTTCTACAAAAACTTAAAAACATGGAGCACCTTCCCAGCAATACTCCCCTAGCCACCATGGATATTAGAAGCTTATAAACCAACATCCCACACCAGAATGGCATCCAAGCCTGCCTTACATACCTACAAGAGCAAGTTTACAACTCAGAATACAGACCCAAAGATATTACTGATGTTATACACTTCATCTTCACACATGACAACTTCACTTTCAATAACTAACATTTCCTCCAGACTATGGGCACAGCTATGGGAAGCAAAATGGCCCCCAAATAGGCCAACCTTTTTATGAACTACCTGAAAGAATTCATCAGGGACTGCACCATCAAACCTTTGCTACACTTGAGATATACTGATGGCATCTTCATCATTTGGACTGAAAACATGCCATCTCTGACTGAGTTCCATCAACCATTACCCCTCCATCAGACTATCTCTTGAATACTCCAAAACCAACATCTCCTTTTTAGACACAATGCTCACTATCCAGAGTGGTAAAAATACAGACCACCATATACAAGAAACCCACAGACCAACATACATATCGGCATCGAACCAGCAATCATCCTAAACACACCAAGAAAGCTGTGATATACAGATAAGTCCTCAGATGCCACTGGATATGTACTGAGGAGAACACCCATGCTTGCAACCGCACAATCTCAAAAAGGTGTTCACTCAACAAGGACACTCCTCCAAGGAGATAGATAGCAGTTTTGCAAGACACCACTGGTTATGACATAGCAGCCCTCCCAGGAACCTTTTCAGAAATTCCTCAAACAATTGCAACCCATACTAGGAGATCCAATTCTTAAAGAGATCTTCCCAGAGCCATCCATTCTAACCTTCAAATGAGCACTGAACCTCATCAACAGAAGCAAATTTCCTACACTCCAAAACATACCTAATGGATCCAGACCATGCCATGACAAGGAATGTAAAATCGGCCAACATATCTCCACCACACCCAACTACTACATCCCACAACAGAACCATCAGCATTTTTGGACCTTGCAGCTGCACCTCCAGAAATGTAATATATCTTATTCAATGCACCAAATGCCCTGAATGAAAAATATGTAGAAGAAATCAGCAACAACTGTGTACCAGAATGAATGCACACTGGAAATCTATCAAAGACAAGAACACCCAATTACCTGTAGGGGCACATTTCTCACAAGAAAATGATTCTCTCTCCAGTTTCTCAGTTCTAGTTCTCAAAGGGAATTTACAAAACACCTTTCACAAATAAGCCTACAAACTTTATTTCATCAACCTACTGGAAAAAAAAAAATCATGGACTAAGTATAAACATTGGATTTATGACACATTATAACCTGCCTAACATCTAACTCCCCAGGTACCTCTCCACTATTTACCAGCTACATTCATTCCCCTCCTCCATCCCCCCAGCATTCCCTCTAAGCTGTGCACATATGTGGTCATGCACAATGACAAATCTTGCTGCACACAAACTTTTTAATGCCGCATATGCGGCCGCGCAGAGAGGAGCTGGGTGTGGACCATAGCGGAGACACCGGGGCTGGCATGGGACACTTACTGAAGGTAAGCTCCTCACTCCTCACGCAGGGCAGGCAGCGGCTCCTCCCTGAGGCAAGGCAAGGTGAGGCAGGGGTGGGGGTAGGGACAGAGGCTGGGGCTGGGGCTGAGAGCCGGGGCCTGGCACAGGCTCTGCTGGCTCCAGGGAACTGCTCTGTGGGCTTTGCTGGCTCCGAGGAACTGCTCCGCACCCCCACATCACCTCAGGGAGCAAGGAAGCAAATGGTGTTAGGGCTGGGGAGTGAGCAGTTCCCCAGAGCTGGCAGAGCCCACGGAGCACGGAGCTGGCAGAGCCTGCAGTGGGGTAGGTTGGACAGAAGGACATACTTAAATTTTCTAGTATTTGTTAAATCAGCAAAGTCAAAAAAACCTTTTAAAACAATAAAAATGTTGAAACAGATTTTGACAAGTGATTTTGGGGTACACTGATGAATTCAAAGGATAATTTCTGAAGTCCTGTTAGCACTACCTATGTGCCTAGATAAAGAAAAGTCTGGTGGGGGGGATGTCTTTTTCTTCAGTACAGGTTTTGAATAATATACAGTTCTGTGGGCTTGTCTAGCTTAATTAGAAACTTTTCATCCTCCTTTTGTTTTTCTTTTAGTAAAAATAAGATTTTTTTTTTACCTCAGCCATCCCTAGTAACAACATTTCACAGCATGTAACCTTAAAAGGTGGACCTGTCTAGCAGCAATGTTTAAAATATCTATGGAAATGAGAGGAGAGGAAGTCTTTAGTCCTTTCTTGAGTGGAAAGTACCTATTCTATGAAATCAGAGTGATAATGAGCATTATCCTGTTAGTGTAAATCATGTGATTTGGGCAGTTACAGCCATGTAAGAAAATGTTTTTAAAAGATACCTCAAGGGACTAGCTGGAAAAAATGTAGAATTCAGAAGCCAGTCTAGTAGTTGTTTCGCAGTTTCCATGCAGTGGTCAGTCAATGTAGAAGTCCAAAAAAATTAAACAAATGCTTAATTTCAAAGTGAAATTTAAGGCAAAAAATTTGGATAACAAATGTTAAATTTAATATATAGCACTTAAAAGGATTGGTGTGTCTTTTTTGTGCTATATATTGATACTATAGTGGTACCCAGGTAGAAAAACAGCTAATATTGGTTTTCAACTTAATGTATAATCAGCTACATGACTAATGCCTCACTGTAGACCTATATATGTGAAATTTAAGACATTGATTTGCCTTTAAGGACTTTTCACATCCTTTATTACTTTTCTATGGGCAGCTTCATAAAATGGTGAGAAAACTATTTCAAAGAACTATGTCAAGCAAATAACATAGCACTATGTTTGCTCCAGGCATGAAATTTTTAATGGGTTATGTGAAATAACAGAATAGCAACTTCAGTCCACATAAGAGTTCTGAAATGTTGTTATTTCAAGGCTAAGCAAGTGTATGTTTAGAATTTTTCCTGCTGAAGGCTTCATTGGTTCTTCCTAATAGAAACCCCCCCCCCACTCACACCAATCCTACCCCATATCCAAATCTATGGCAGTTCAGGGGAAAAATTAGTGACAGGTCTCTTGGGAAATTGTATGCCCAAGTAATTGCTATTTCTAGCAATAAGGCCAAAATATAGTTTTAAATCAAGATAATTGTGTCCTCTATTGTGGTTAAAATATTAAACAGAGACATTTGGCTTTAGTATAACAACTACCAAAATCCTGAATCTTCAGAGCTGAGACGTCACATCCTGAACAGTAAGTCATAGGAAACAGATTTATATTTTCTAAACTATACCTTGATTTTCAAAATCTGATTCAGAAAAACAAATATATTGGTTTTGTTTTAATATCTGACTAGGTTACTTCTTCTGTCATCATGCATACTGTATGCCACATATCATTACTTTTATACAACTAGTCAAGGTTTTAATTAATCTTAGATAACAGATAGATTTGTAATGGGCCAGCAAAGGAATGTTATTAGTTTGTTTTAGACACTTGGTAGTTATGTAGTTGTATTTTCCTCTCACCACTCTACATCTCTGGACCTTCCATACAGGAGTCTGTTCTGGGGTAGATCTCTGACCCAGTTTATGTTATGTCTCATTAAGCAAGTATTAAGAATTACATTGGAGGAGACCAATATAGTGATTGTCTGAAAAGGTCTTAAAGTATGATTCAAAGCACTCTGTATTTGTAGAAGAACTTCAATTTCAGAACAGACACTTATTAATTCTATTCCATATTATCCTATAGTCAGACTCCTTAAATTTTGTGCATGCAAAACAGGCCTATTATCATAGAATTGGACTTTGGAGGGACAGCTTTGGTTTCCATTAAGAGAAAATCTTTCTAGCCTTCATAACCGCAATGATAATTTAAAAAGTTGAGGATGCTTCCTTCACACCCAACCTCAAAAGACTTTAATGTGCTTCAGACAAGTGACTTGATTTGATTTACAAACAGAGAAGATGATGCACAAAAAAGTTAACCTACAGTCATGGTAGCAGAATTCTCACATCCCTATTCCCAGTCCTATGTTCTAGCTATAAGATATATTGCTTTGTAATTAAAAAGATAATACTTAAAGTATTTAAAGTAACATATGAAAAAAATATTCCCAATATGTCTTTAAAAAACATCTTAATACAATGTGGGATTACAAAATGGATTGATTCCTTCTATTATGTTGTGGCCTCATTACAGGGCAGATTTTGGTGTTTTATCAAAGTTATATATTTTCATGCTGTTTGCAAGGTTGTGTTTTAATGCAACTTTAAACAATCAATTTCTTGAGTTGGTAATGTCTTTTTTAGAAAAAAATATATTAAAAAATTCTAACAATATTTTCCAATAATTAATAGGAATCCCAATAGAACCAAAATGTAGGTCAACATCGCCATTACAACTACAAAAAATGCTACTCCCACACTTCCTTACTATTTCTTACTATTATAGAAACTTTTGCTGCACTAGAATAAGTTATATAACCTGGCACTGAAAGTTTACATTCTGTTTAATCATTATTGGGCATTAATATTTGTGTTTTAATTTAAATGCAATAATTAAGTACAGTTCTGTATGTATTAAATAGTTTAGTGTTTATACACTCTAACCCCCAAATGGACATGTCTACACAAGACACTTTGGCCTCGTGTTTCAGCACCAGGGCTCCGGTACTGGTGAGTAAGGGGTCGGGGGGCTGCAGGAGGGGGGTAGCGGATTATGGGGGGGAACCCAGATGGCCCCACCCACTCCCTTAGACCTCAACCCCTGCCAGCCCACCTGAGACCCCTCCCCATGCCAGCCCCCTGAGGCCCCTGACCTGGCTGGCCCCATCTCCCCAAGTCCCAATACCTGCCCCCCACCCCATATTTTAAAAATACCCCAACCCTGCACTTACCTGCAGTCTGGCTGTGTCTGGCAGACTGGGACCCCACCTGTAAAGTGTAGGGCAGAGTCACATCCCCAGCAGCCCCAGCCTGGGCCCTGCTGTTCTTCTGCTGCCCTGTGCTGCCTGGGGGGCCCTTCCAGGAGGTCCTTGAGCCCCCCCATCCCTGATTCTAAGGTAAGCAGAGGCTTTTTTCATATTTTTCTTGGTTTTTTTTAAGTGATGGTGCCTGGGGTTGTGGGGGTAGCCATGGGGACCTGGGGGTGCAAGTTGGAGGAGTGAGGCTGGGTGGGGCAGCCACTGGGGGGCTGCAGCAACTGGTGAGAGATAGGGCCAGGTGGGGCAGAAATTCAGGGGTTGGGGTGGGGCATGTGAGCCTTGCAAGGGGGTGGTAGCTGCTGTGGGGGCCATTAGGCCCTCCATGGGAGACCCTACCCCTTGTGTGGGGACTTAATCCCCTGTTGGGGGGCTGTACCCCATGTGAGGGGGCTGAATACCCTGTTGCAGAGCCAAACCCCTTGTTTGGTGGTTGAACCCTCTGTTGGGGAACTGAACTCCCTGTTGGGGGGGCATAACCCTTGTGTGGGAGTTGAACCACCTGTTGGGTGGCCGAACCCCTGTTGGGAGGCTGAATCTCCCATTGGGGGGGCCAAACCCTTTTGTGGGGGCCAGCCCTACCCCCCACTCCCCCATATCCCCCAATGGCTGCCCAGTCCATCCCAATCCCTCACCTGCAGGAATTCTAGTGTTTCCTATTGGAAAAGTGAAAAATCCCTGATAAAAAAAACCCCAAAGTCACTCTGTAAAATACCCCCAAATCTATGTTCCTCCACAAATAAAACCAAAGACCACTATAAAGACAGAGAGCAAGACAGAGACAGCAATCAGTTGGACAATGTTTTATTGCTATATCTTACAGTTTTAAAGCAAGTCTCTTATCATAATAATAAAATGAATAATAAAGTGAATAATGAAGTGCATGTGGTTGCATGTATGTGTGCTTGCAGCAGCTCAAATAGAAGCAGTGCCAATCTGAGCTGGGGCTTTTTGCTTCAGTGCACAGCTCAGACATGCACTTTCTTGTGGAGCAAATTGTGCCACATGGGACAAAATAACCCTGCCTGGCTCCTCAAAGAGCTTCAGCCAGGGGGAGCTAGAGCCCAGGGCCAGCACCTGTGCTGTCCCCAGCAGTACAAAAAGCTGCCCTGGCAAGTAGCTCAGGGATACTCACTCTCAGGAGCTTCTGGGGCCCAGCCAATTGGTACCTGGCGACACTATCCCTTGTGTCAGCTGGACTGCTGAACCAGTCCTGAGAATTCCCTGCATCCTTTACCCACTGCAGCAGTCTGGCTGTGACCAGCTGTGCACCTGCGAGACCCAGATGGGGATTGCAAAGCCAGTAGAGGCGTCTGCCCCTCTAGGCCAGCTGACAGTGGGCTGTGGCTGCAGAGTTGGCCTCAGTACATTACTACTGCCATGTGTGACCACTGCCCGGCCATCTGGGCAGCTATCACCCAGAAGATGTTCTGGGTGTGGTGGCCTACTTTGAACTGTCAAAGCATGTTCTCCTGGCCCCATTTGGCCAGGAGATCACCCACAGCCACTTGGGTGCCGGGTGCCAGCTCTGAGCAAGGCAGGGTTCTGCCACTGGCTTCCCTAGCAGGAACTCAGGTGTTCCCTATTGGAAAATTGAAAAATCCCTCAAAAAAAAAATCCCAAAGTTATTCTGTAAAATACCCCAAAATGTGAAGTCCCTCCACAAGTAAAGCAAAAGACCACTATAAAGAGAGAGAGAGAGTGAGACAGAGATCAGTTGGACAATGTTTTATTGATATATTTAGTGTTAAAGCAATGTGGAAGCCTACAAGTGCCTCTATCATAATAATAAAGCTAACTTTAAATACATGTTTCATGAATTCATGAATAAATGAATATATATTTTGCTGCCCTCCCACAGGGGCTACATCCCCCCCCAACAGGGGTTATGGCACCCTACACAGGGTTTACAGCCCCCCACTAGGAACTATGGCCCCCACATAGGGGTTATAGCCCCCAACAGGGGCCAAATGACCCCCACAGGGGCTACCACCCCCACTTGCAAGACCCACATGGTGCACCACAATCCCTCGATTGCTGCACCACCTGACCCCATCTCTTGCCAGCTGCTGCAGCCCACCTGATGGCTGCCCCACCCAGCCCTATCCCCCACTGCCTCAGATCCCCCCAATGGATTCCCTGCCTATCTCCATCCCCCACTTGCACCCTCACACCCCTATGGCTTCCCCCAACCAAAAAAAGAAAAAAGAAAGAAAGAAAAAAGAAAGAAAATTAACAAAAAATAAAGCCTCTACTTACCTTAGAAGCAGAGGCTGGGGGCAGACCCTCCAGGCAGAGCACCCCTGTGCAGCACAGGACAGCAGGGGCAGGCGTGCCTGGGCTGGGGCCACTGGGGAGGTCCTTCTGCCCTGTGCTGTGTGGGTGGGGCCCCAGTGACACAGACAGCAGCTGGACTGCTGGTAAGTGCTGGGAGGGGCTGTTTTTATTTTTTCTATGGGGATGCTGGGGGGTATCGGGCTAGTCATGGCAGGGATATGAGGAGTCTGGAGGACAGGTGGGGGTGAGGCCAGGCAGGAAAGGGATCAGGGGGCTGGTAGGGGTGGGGCCAAGCAGGGTAGGGATTGGGAGGGGTCTGGGGGAGAAGGTGGGGAACGGAGCTGGGCAGGAAAAGGATTGGGGCCTCAGAGCGGGGGCTGGTGGGGCGTTTGGCTAGACAGGACAGAGCTGGGGGTGGCTGGGGGAGTAGGTGGGGCCAGCAGGGGAACCATAGTGCTGAAGCAGCAGGAAGCATGGTTCAGCATCAGCATGAGGGCTAACCATAGAGACACTCTGGCAGCCAGAGCATCTCAGTTTTAGCTCAGCCTTCAGTTGCCTCAGGGCATGGTCCAGGACTGAGTCCTGCCTCACTTTTTTAAATTTTTTTTTTAGACCCCTGAATTCCCAGGGGTTTTTCTCCCCATGTTGCAAGTTTGCAGTGTGGGAAACTTTTTTTCATTCCCTTACATGCCTCTTGCCCTGTCTCAAAGGAGTTTGAGACAGGACAAGAGGCACGTGCATGTTCATCTGGATGCACCCTTTGAGTGCAGTAGATTAGTGCTACTGTGCATTAGTGCAGTGGGCAAAACCCATGCTAATGTGTTAGTGTGCAGAAGAATTATTGTACTGTGCATTAGCATCATCCAAAAAGAATGCACAATAGCTAATGCCAATTACAGCACATTAAGGCAGGTCCTGTATTTACAGGTACTAAACTTAATGTGTTGTAATTATGCTGCATTAATAAATGTGTAGACACACCCACAAAGTCATAAACTGTTTGAGAGATTAGGACTACTACACTACTACAGGAGATTCTTTTAGTTTTATTTTTTTTACTTTGTCTTCCAATCAAATAAGAAAAAAACAAATGTGACCTTTTAGAGGGAGACAAGAAGCAGTTGGTCTTTAAGAAAACATTCTATGCCACCTGTATAATAATTTACTGGGAGAAATGTGAGCTTTTAGCAAAATGTCACTATACTGTTGCAGTTGTTCCATTACTGAGATGAATAATGGGTAGGTCTGTGAGACTGCTGTAGTTCACCTTGCAGTGGGGTCATTGACCACTTATCACTGTGGGAGTCATTTTGGGTAATGGTGGTGGAAAATATATACAAAGTTGTCTAAATAAATATTTGCCATTGCCTGAGAGAGAAAAAGTAAGACTTTTTTTTAACTGAAATTCTTTGAAAAAATATGAAATAACTGTATTATGTGTGACATTAAGAACATTTGAAATAAAAATATCACTTTGTATACAATCCATTTTAACTAAGTAACACCAATTTTTTTTTAAATCTATCTTCATACACAACAGGGTATGGACACTTTCATCCATTAGAAAGTGAAAGAGATTGGGAAAACATTTAAACTTTTCTATATGAAAAATGTAGAGCAAAAATTGAGACTGTATAAGTTGTGCCAAAGCAAAATGAATATCCACTTAATGTTATTCAGTGGACTAGATTTACATACAGTTGCAACCATTTCAGCAGTAGAACACTACTGCTACTTCCTATAATAGCTGGCATTGAAAACTTCAGAATCTATTGATAAAAGAAAAGAGCCACACAGCAATAAAACAATGAACAAAGTAATATCCAATATAGCATATACAAATGAATGTCATATTTTTTTTCTGGCTACTTTTGAGACTTGTGGGCTTTCCTATAAGGTTCAAGTTTCAAAGATAAAAATAGGCACTCAACTCCCATGAACTTTCAAAGGAATATGGGGAACTAATCTCCTGCCTCATTGAAAATATGTCCCACTGTGTGTACATGGTGGGGCTGTGCAAAATTTCACTGGCTGTTTTATTTTGATGCTGTTTTGACTTGTTTTGAGCTCAAAACAGCAAAATTGAAATGAAACAAAGAGCTTCAAAACAGTCTTGAAACAAAATGAGGACCATTGAAAGATTTTGAAAGTTTCAAAATGTTTTGAGTTTTGAAGCTGAAGCTGGGCTTGCTTGAACCAGAATATAAGGAGGTAGGGAGAAGAGGGGGGGAAGGAGCTCTTTCATATTGACATGTACAGCTGGCCAGTGACTGTGATCCTTCCTGAGGCCCCTTCAAATCCCAGTGCTCTGGGGGAGGGATGGAAAAACAGTATAAAAAGCAGCATTGTTTGAACTAAGCTGATTTCTGCTTTGGGGCTAGTTACTCAGCTGTTTTCCAGCAGCTCAGCAGCATCAGACAACAAAGGCTACTATTCATTTCCTACTTGCTAGCCTAGCAAGTAGGATTCATCAATACCTTTTGCTTTCTATACCCTTTTATGTTATTATTATATTCATTGATTTATTTTAATTTATTCCTCCCCCAAAATCCTCTTTTTGTGTTAGTTTATTTTGATTCTTTTCAAATCTGTGTTTTCTCTCTTTCACAGTGTGCATTCCATTCACTGTGCAGGGAAGCACAGCATAATTGTATTGCATATTATAATATAGAATGTATATAGGAACACATATATACAGCTATATATTTGTGTTGTATTTATTACATAAATGTATAAATACATACATACATTATATAAATGCACATACATACAATTATGCTATCCACATATATTACATGAATCAGATAACATTACAGAAGAGACAGATTTTCCAGAACACCAAGGCAAAGAAAAGACACTATAAAACACAACTATGAAGTGTGGTGGAAAGGCTGCTGGCAAGCCTTCAGGGAGGGGCAGAAAAGCAGGTATAGCTGTAAGTTCCCCAAAATCAGATGCAGCCTCTTTGCTACAGCAAGCAGGCATGAACCTTCCACTATTTATACAGGCAGAAAGGAAAGGGAAGCAGTGCCAATGCCACTGCCTGTGCCTGAGCCTGCATCCCCTCTATAGAGCACCAGCCATACCCCCCCACCCTGCACCACCACCACCATGAAAACAAGCAGCAGCACCAGCATGCCAGTCTCCTCCCCTCCCATTTCACTTCCCATGCTGAGACTTCCAGTTCCAGAGGTAGAACTGGAGCTGGATCTGGATCTGAGCGTGCTAGCAAGAGAAATTCTAGAGAAGGAGAGGGAATCATTTGAGTTTGTGCTCCACACCCTTCCCCAGAAGACACTTCAGAGGATGCTGAGGTAGAAGTTGTGGAGGCAAGTGGCTTGGATAAGTCCACTCCTTCTCTTGTGCCTTTACCTACTGAGGAGGGGGGAAAGGCAGCATCCACACATGAACCCACAATCCAGGAGCAAGTGGGTAGTGTGGTCTGGAATCATTTTGAGCTGCCAGATGATCCCATATATACTATCTGCCCACACTGCTGAGCCAAAACCAGTAAGCTCTCCCTCAAGGTGATGGTTAAGTTCCACAAGGCAACAAAGATCATGGGGGCCATGCACCATTTGGTGCAGGGGTAGCTTGTTGGGCAGGGTGAGCTCACCTGCGGCTTCATGGTCACCAACAATGGGGCCAATATGGTCAAGGTGGTTTGTGATGCCAACTTTGTTTGCATCTGCTGTGTGGAACACAAGTTCCACCGCATTATCAGGGATGCCTTGGAGGGGGACAGAGCTGCTGGTGTTGGAGCCAGCACCATCAGCAAGCTCATTTCTAAACGCAGGAAGGTGGCAGACTACTTCCACCAAAGCACAAAGCACGGCAAGATGCTGTGGGACAAACAGGCAGAGCTGAACATCCCGTAGCACAAATTTATGCAGGATGTGGAGACTCAATGGAACTCCACATACCTGATGCTTGGAAGGATGGTGTGGTGGAGCAACAGAAGGCCATCCATAAGATGGCTTTGCTCATGGAGATTGGGATCCATGTCCCCCTTTACAGATCTGAGTGGTATACCATCTCCCAGTTCTTGGTGGTCCTAAGCCCTTCCTCAAGGCCACCAAGACCTTCAGTGCTGGTGATGCCATCCTTAGCCAGGTGATCCTTGTAGTGAGGGAACTTCAGAACCAAATGGAGAAGGTCCAGGGGATCAATATTGCTGGCTGGGGCAAGCACCTCTCACCAGACTTAAAGGCACTGGTGAGGTGGCTAAAGAAGAGCATCATGACATGACATGATCCCTGCAGTCCAGTACGGTTGATGTGCTGGCCACCGTGTGTGACCCCAAGGGTGAAGGGGAGCATATGCAGCAGCCAAAGCTTGAATCAGTGGATAGAGGTGCTGGTGAACAGAGTCAGGGAGGTGGAATGGTGGAGGCAGGGGGAGGTGAAAGAGGGGGTTCCACTGTCCTATGCTACCAAGCCATCCACCAACCATCTCCTCCTCCACCATAGGTGCTGCTAGTGTGTGTCAAGGGCATGGTTGTCATGTTGGGATCTGGAGGCACCAGGCAGGTACCACTCAGGCCTTGGTGGCTACCTATCTCACCAAGCACATGGAGCCACTGCTTTGTGACCCCTTGGCCTACTAAGCAACCTGCAGCCAGATGTGGCCGGATCTGGCCATGTTTGCCCATAAGCACCTGTTCTGTCCACCAACCAGTGTTTCAAGCAAGAGGGTGTTCAATATTGCCAGTGATGTAATGACACCCCACCATACCTCCTTGGATCCTGGTTTGGTGGAGCAGCTGGTATTCCTCAAGGGGTATCTCCTGCTGCTGTGGTCCTCAAGCTAAAGGTGCATACAGAGTGAATGCCACCCTCCTCACTACATTGCACCTATTTTCTTTTTTCATTTTTAAACAAAAACATTTAATGCCCCACTCTCAGAGCTGGAGGTGGCACTCACTGCATCACTGGCCAGCAGGGGAAGACTATGTCCCTGCTGAGCTTACATGACAAGACAAACTTGGAAGTATGAGATGGGGCTATGAGGAAAGAGGAGGCCCTGGTCCTGGGCATGACTATTAAAACCTCACTCTTCCAGGGTTAGGAGTCCTGGTGGGACTGCTGGTGTTGTGGCAGCCCCAGAAAATGCCAGGACTGAGGATCCCCCTCATGAAAGGGAGATAGGAGGTGCCATATCCTCCAGCCACCACAGGCATGCACACACTCCTGACTGGGAAAAGCCCAGACCCATCACATCTTGGACAGGCCTGAGGCTTGCTGGTTGCAGTAGAGTTGTGAGGCTCCAGGTGAGCTCAGCTTTGCTGCCTGGGATGCCAGCTTTTGGGTTGAAAAACCCTTTGTCAGGCTGAGGAATCACCTGCAGTTGGTGTGTCTGTGTGCTGTTCCTGAATGGAAGGAATAGTAAAGAAGCCAGAAGCTGGCATGCAATGCAGACAAGAAAGCCAGTCAGTGAAAATGGAAATGGAGGCACCAGGGGGTGAGGGACATGCTGGGGTGGGGGGGGAAGGGGGATGTAGCATGTAAAATGGAAAGGTATCTGGTTAGTCAGATGTCCGGCAGGTTGTAGTATGTCAGAATTCCAATGTCTATGCTGAGTTCATGAACAGGGTTTGGCAACCCCCAGCACATATGCCGAGCATGGCATGAGAGGCCATTTTGCTCAGCAAGCCACCACCAACTTGGGCTTAAGGCAGCTGCTGCCAGACACTGAGCTTAGGCTGCTCCCAGCAGGTGGCTGGGAGGCTGCAAGCCCTGCTGCAAGCAGCCCAGGATCTGTCGCTGGCAGCAACTACCCCCAGCCTGACTAGGAATTCATCCGGGAACTGGCTGAGGCCGCATGCTCCAGGACCATGGTTGTCATGGGTGACTTCAATTACGCGAACATATCATGGGAGGATCACTCAGCAAAAACTGAGCAGTCACAAAGCTTTCTCTCATGTGTGGATGACCTCTACCTGACTCAAGAAGTCTATAGGCCAACAAGAGGCAAAGTGCTGCTCAACCTGGTACTGGCTACAGGGGATGACCTAATCGGTGACCTAGTGATCGATGGGAAGCTGGTGACAGTGACCACGAGCTGATCACCTTCACTATCCACTGTAAAGCTGGCAAGTTAGTCAGCAACACAGAAGTCCTTGACTTCAGAAAAGCCAAATTTAAGAAGCTCAGGAGGCTGGTCAGTGAGGCCCTAAGGGACCATGACTCCAGGGAGAGGGGAGTTCAAGAAGAGTGGTTGCTCCTCAAGGGAACAATCCTCAATGCACAAGCTAAGTCTATTTCATCTCAGAGGAAAGGCAGCAAGAGGACACAGCAGCTCCCCTGACTCTCCAGGGATCTAGCAGACCTCCTGAGGCTAAAAGGAAAGGCCTACAAAGGATGGAGGATGGGATTCACCTCCAAGGAGGATTATTCTGTACTGGTCCAGTCCTGCAGGGAACAAACCAGGAAAGCCAAGGCTGCAACTGAACTCCAACTAGCTTTGAGCATCAAGGACAATAAAAAGTCTTTTTTCAGATATGTGGGGAGCCAAAGGAAAATCAAGGGCAACATTGGACCCCTGCTGAACCAGATGGGGCAACTGACAACTGACACCCAGGAAAAAGCCAACCTATTAAATGGATACTTTGCATCAGTCCTTCATCAGTCCTATGGGATGCCTATGCCTGCTACAGGACAGGGAGGTCTGGGTGAGGGAGATCCCCTGCCCTCCATTAATGCTGACCCTGTGAAGGAACACCTGGAGAAGCTGGATACCTTCAAGTCAGCCGGTCCTGACAATCTGCACCCCAGGGTACTCAAGGACCTAGCAAGCATCATAGCCCAGCCTCTAGCACAGATCTTTGAAAACTCCTGGTGCTCTGGTGTAGTGCCTGAAGACTGGAAGAAGGCCAATGTGGTGCCAATCTTCAAGAAAGGGAGGAAAGTGGATCAGGTTAACTATAGGCCCATCAGCCTGACTTCTATGCTGGGGAAGATCTTAGAAAAGTTTATTAAAGAGGCCAATGGACTGGCTGATGCCAACAACCTAAGGGATAGCCAGCATGGATTTCTTGCTGGTAAGTCTTGCTTGACCAATCTCATTTCCTTCTACAACCAGGTGACTTATCACCTGGACAAGGGAGATAAGATCGATGTCTCATATATTGACTTCAAAAAAGCCTTCGATCTGTTATCCCATGATCACCTCTTGGTGAAACTGGCCAATTGTGGCCTTGGGTCCACCATGATCTGCTGGCTGGAAAATTGGCTCTGTGTTCGGACCCAGTGTGTAGTAATTGATGGAAATCACTCATCATGGTGTCCTGTGACCAGTGGGATCCCCCAAGGCTGTGTCCTTGGATGCATATTGTTCAATATCTTCATTAATGATGTGATGATGCTTCTCGACCAAATCCTGGGACGTCCTTCTCCCCTTGTACTAGGCCTTGGTGAGGCCGCAGCTGGAGTACTGCATCCAGTTTTGGGCTCCACAATTCAAAAAGGATGTGGAGAAGCTTGAGAGAGTCCAGAGGAGAGCCACATGCATGATCAGAGGTCAGGAAAAAGACCCTATGATGCCAGGCTGAAAGCCATGGGGCTCTTTAGCTAAAAAAGTGCAGGCTTAGGGGTGATCTGATGGCCACCTATAAGTTTATCAGGGGTGAGCACCAGGATCTGGGGGAACGTTTGTTCACCAGAGTGCCTCAAGGGATGATGAGGTCAAACATTCATAAACTACTACAAGACCGTTTCAGGCTGGACATAAGGAAGAATTTCTTTACTGTCCGAGGCCCCAGGGTCTGGAACAACCTGCCATCGGAGGTGGTTCAAGCACCTACATTGAACACCTTCAAGAGCAAATTGGATGCTTATCTTGCTGGGATCCTAGGTGACTTCCTGCCCTTTGGGCAGGGTGCTGGACTCGATGATATTTCCGAGGTTCCTTCCAGCCCTAATGTGTATGAAAAAAAGCATTAAAATATTTTTGTAGAATTGTTTCTTTCAAAATACACAAAAGAGTTAAATAGGTCATGTTTGAACTTGCTAAGTATTTTAACTCCAAACCCTGAAGAGTAAATCAGTCAAGTATGGAGTATTATTAGAAGTTAATATGTGAACATTATGACTAGATAATATCTTTAGCTAGTCATCAAATGGTAACTTCTCGGCCTCTTGAAGGCTCAGATCAAGTTTAAAATGGTATAGGCATGAATGACTGTTCATTAACATATACAGTAGTTTTTTATTTATTAGTATAATTTTGTAAAATCATTTCTACAGAAATTCATTTTTTGCTTTTGACACAATATTTCAATTCATAAAAGTAAATATATTCAGGCTTAAACTATGCATATTTTTTATAATTGTTGCTTCCCAACAGTATTAATGTCTATTCACTTGCATTTTGGTTCAATTTACACAGTTTTAGACTAACCTGTGAAGGTTGAATTGATTCAACCTTGGGCTTTTTGACTGTCTGTATGTAGCCTAAATGTTCAATGTGCCCTGGCTTTACAGTTACCTAACCATTCTAAAGCTCAGTTTTACCATCATTATGAGTACAAGAATAACTACAATGTAGATGTTGTAAGGGTTAATTAACTGTTTATAAAGAGTTAGGCTATCTCAGTCCTTACTCAGCTGAGCCTCCTAGTTGGCATTGTTTAGATTAGCCAAGGAAGAAATGATGGGATAACTCACTGACTGCTTCTCACTGGGGAAGTGGTGGAGTGGAATTAGGAAGTTCTGCTCACCAACACCTAATAGGTCAGGATTACTAACTGGATATGCAGGGAGAAGTAACCTGTTCCATGAAAAGACAGTAAGTAACTTATTGCACTAATTTGTCCAGTGCAAGACAGAAACAGATCACAGTCCATTCTGTGGTTCCTCTAGTGATGTCTGACTACTTGAGACAGACTATGATTCAAATTTAACATAATGTGGTTTGAGACTCCTGAATGAATGCTCTTTATATAGACCTACAAACTTTGGATTTCCTATTTTAAACATTTCCTAATATCTTAGAATGACACAAAATAAATGCTGTCATCAGGAATTTCATAAATGATGTAGATAGAGAAACAGATAGGAAACCACTTTTCCTTCTGATATTAATATGTGAGAGCCACTACTGCAAAACACCTCTCAGGATCTAGTCATAAAATAATAGTTTAAATAATATATATATATTTTAAAATCAAACTTAACATACATTTCAGAGGAGGAAGATATCTAGAACCATCTCTCTACAAGTATTGCCAGTCAACATTGTTTAGATATTTCCTGTTTTTTGTACTAGTTTGTACGCCTGTGTGAAGCAGCTAGTATTCACCTCAGATTTGGATTCAGCTGATTCAGGGGACAGTGATTCGATTTGGTAATTCAAATGACTGTCCCAAATTGATTAAGCTGAATCTGATTCAGAGATTTAGCCACCACTGAACTGGCTGAATCAACTGAATCTCTGAATTGGCCCCATCCCCTACCCGCTCTCAATGGGTTCTTCATGTGCTCTCCCAGCTCCCAGCTCTTAAAAAATAAAAAATACAAAGCCTGCATTAACTGGTTGCTGCCAGGTGGGTGGGGGGTGAGCCCCGTTGCCCCCCCCCACTGCCCCATGCTGCATGGGGGCTCTGCCATGAGCCCTCAGAAGCCCTGAGGATGCTGCAGCAGCCAGTAAATTGGGGGGGCTGGTAGAGTGGGTGGGGCTAGGGAGGCTCATTATAGAACCCCGATGCAGTGTAGGGCAGTGAGGGGCAACAGGGATTGCCCCCTCTGCTTGGCAGTAGCTGGTGAATAGGGACTTTTTTTTTAAAGAGCCAGGAGCTGGGACTAGATGGAGCACATATGTGGGGGCTGGGAGAGCAGGTGGGGGTCATGGGGTGCTCAGGGGAGCAGGCAAGGGATGGGGCCTGGTGGGGGTCCCCCCTTGGTCCTCCCCCCTCCTTCAGCCCTCCGTGTATTTACTGGCATATTGTCTGGGTCCGGCTCCATGCTGCAGTGAGTGAGAACTGCCTGAATTGCAAAGCTCTCCGAATCTTTTCTGAATCAATTCAGAGAGCTTTGAATCAATTTGGACGTTTTGATTGGTCTCCTGATTCAATTTGGATTCGGAGATTCAGCCACCAAATCAGGCCATATCTCTTCTAAATCAAATCAGCAGCCAAAGCTTTGCACAGCCCTACTGGTCTGAGCCTAGTATGATCAAATGGGTCAAAAAATGGCTCTTTAAAAGACATCTCTTGCTTACAGAATTCAAGCTGAGTTTATTCTGTTGCTCTATATAGATTACAAAACATTTTTTTCTTCATGAAGAAGTACATGCACATACAAATTTATTTGGCTCTGCTACCCTGAGGACAACCCATGTAGGCATGTATTCTTTTCCTATAAACTTTTACAACCAGCAGGGATGCAAGCATACACTATTCCAATACTCTGTATTTTTTCTTCCCCGAGTCTCCAATTATATTTGAAACTCAGGTATACTAACATAGTGGTAAGCAAGCTGTTTTTAAGGAAGTAATTTAGGTATGGAGGGAGCCTAGTTATGGTGAAGGGAGCTCAAGATGAGTTAATTTCCCCTATTCTTTTTGAAGACTAAGACTGTAAGACTGCCTGTAATTTTGGTATGAGAATAATTTCTTCTAGGCTGCTGGGATTCACTTGGTAATAAAGTTCCAGAACTATTGATCTTGACCAGACAAATGGAGAACAGATATATGATTACTGTATGCTATCTATACATTTTAATTAGGCATGTTTTCTTTCAACTACTTGGTGAGTAACCAACTCCAATATTATTCTGGCTTTGACTTGTCCATTTAATTATACTTGCTGTTGGTGCAGCATGTCGTAGGGCCTTGGCACCCAGATTGGCTGTGCTATGTGTATCTGAGTCTAATAAAGTTTGCTATGTCAAAGGATTACCCATTTCTCATCTGCCACGACTTGATGTTGTAAAATCTTTTAAATTGGGAGGATTTGAATTCCCTGGTAGCTGGACTCCAAGATGCCAGGCTTATCCTGTTTTCTGGGGCTCCAACCTTCCCTACCTCCCAGCCTTCCACCACCCAGATGTTACTGTGTCCATCATGCCCTGGCTCTTTATGAGTGGATTTGTATTTGAACTTGTTGTATGGGCTCTTGACATTATTTTGCTCATGTCGCTGAAATACACGTCACCTGGACCTTAACAGCCCTCCCTTTGGGGCCTCAATAAAAGGAACTAAAATAAGTTTCCTGCTCCTGCACCAGGAGATCTGGCTGCTAACAGGCAGAGCCTTTTTGCTGCAACTCATAGGCCTTTGTGATGGTCAAGTTACTACCATTCTTTCTTTCTGTGCATCAATGCCACTTAGATTTAAATGAAAATAAAATCCTGGTTGTGTTGACCTCTCACTGGATTGAAGGTCCTATCTTTGGGCACTTGTACTTTGGTACAATTATGATGCCTCCCGGATTATGTCAGTCTCTCCCACTGAGGCTCCTCTGGGCCTCTCCACCCACAGGCAGCTAGCTCTTTTCCCTCTGGAGCCTTTTCTCTCTCCTTTAATAACATGAAAATACAAAAACCTTACAGTGGGCATATCTGCCTATTACACTGTCAGCTTGTTATCTGGTGAAGTTCCCCGCCAGGCTCTCCACTTCCTTTGCCATGGGCTCCCTACCGGCATCCCTGACTTACTGAGGCTTCTCCAAGCCTCTCTGTTCTCAGGCAGTGGCTCCTCTCCTTCCAGAGCCATGCCTTGTTCCTCTCCTGGGTCTCATGCCACAATGCCCCAGTTTGCAGCACTCTTGTTTTTCTTTTTTTTCAGGCTCTCTTTCAGAGTGTGGCTTGGGCCAGAAATACCAGAGCAGTTCCAGTGCAGTCCAATTCAGACCAAGCAGCTACTGCAAACCACAGTTCCCCCAGCATCTTTTTCTCTCCCTGCATGGCTCATTCCAGCATGCCTGTTAAATCTCCTGCTGCTGCAGAAGCAAAAGTGTTTTTTCCCTCTTCCTCACACTTGCTCCAAAGTGTGAGAAAGTTAATGTGCCCTTAAATCTATGGAGGGCCTCAATGGCCTTTGTGTAGTGTAAGGCTATTAAGTCATGCACCTAGGTGTTGTGCGAGCTTCTGTATAGATCAGCACACCAGACCTACCTTTTACAAAGGTAACTTAACATACATGAAGCTCTATGCTGCTGTGGTTAGGTAGCTGCTGTTACCAGAGCTGTCTCATTTAAAGTTAGCTCAGGTATCTATATGCTACACTATAGTGGTTTTTTTTTTCTTTTTGCAGTTCTGCTCACCAATAATTGTAAAATGTTGCTGTTATAGTAGAATTGGTTATTATTGAAATAATTATGAAGTCACAAAGATATCTGACTTAAGATATGAATAACCTCTGTGAAATTTTCTATTTTTATGTATGCTCCAAGAGTAACTATACAATAAGATAAAAAAATGCAGAAAACCAATATGATATTTAATCAAGACTGCCTCTAAATACCGAACTGTGCACCGTGATGGGCCCGAGCAGTCTCACACTGATCCCAGGGTTGGGTCTCTGCACACTGTCCCTCTGCATCATCAACAGCCTGAGCAGTTTCACACCACTCCCAAGGCAGCTTCTCCAGTGGCAGCTTCAGGAGCTGCGACCGCTGGGCTTCAGCTAGCTGCTCTCTGGAGGCTCTGGTCTCTTGGCATATGTCCCACCACTTCCAGGCTGGTTTGTCACCAGGGTAGTTCTTTCTTCCCACTTCGCTAGCCCCATTCTCTCCTGCCACGTCTTGGTGTTTCTCAGTGGGCAGGGTTAGTTAGCGGGTCCCTCGGTGGCCTGGGTTAGGCCCGATGGTTGCTCATGGGGCTCTGCCACCCCTACACCTTGGTCTCACGCCACCTTCTGTGGGCTGCCTCATTGTAATATTGCGGCCTTCCCTGCAGATCATGCCCACCGGTCTGCGTCCTGAAGCCTATGGCAGGAAGCTCTGCCCACTCCTGTGGTGCTTCACTCCTTGCTCCCGTCCCACGAGGAACCTTCCCCACTATTGCCCCTCCTGAGGCTTCCCTATGACCCGAGCACAACAGCACCCCTACCAAACTCAGCCCTTAGCTCAGGGTAGTCCAAAAGAACAACAAAAAACAGTACACCTCCACCAACCCTCCACCTATTCCTCGTCCCTGGACCCTTAAAGCACATAGCTCTTTTAATCCTTATATTTTGAAAAGTAATACATCTTTCTCATGATGGTAATAACCAATTATTATAATATTATGGGATGTCATTACTCCATTTTTAATTACTATTAATCCTCACACTTTAAAATTTACATGTGAGTTTTCTCTTAAAGGAAAATTAAAATATCAGATTACAAAATTCAAGGATCAACAATTTATTGTGTTGCATAGTGTATTATACAACATTTACTGATACATAAATGAAGTACTGTGATAAATAATAGATCTTCATTTGACAGAACAGGTGCATTTAGTGGTGACATTTCCTTAACATCTCCTGTGTTGCTCATGAACCCATGAATTCATAACATATTGCTCATAGATTCTTTAATGAGCTTTTCCACGATATTCCCTGTGATGGAAGTTAGGCTGATTGCCCTATAGTTGCCCAGATTCTCCCTCTTCCCTCTTCAGTTCTCTGCAAGATGCTCTCCCATCATCACTACAGGGACTGCAGGGCTCTGGGGGCTGGGCTCAAGCGACTGGGGGGCTCACATAGTTTTTTCTTCTGTGCTCTGTGTTGTACACCATGTACCCCAGAGGGAAGGGTGTGTGGAAGAAGCAAATAGACACCTCCAACAGTGGTGCTACTACTAGGGCTTCAGTTTCTTTGACTGTAGCATGCACTTCAGGGATAGAGGACTCCTGGGATGAGATGGCATCCATCTCACATGGAAAGGTAAGTTGCTGCTCTCAGCCAAGATGGTTGATCTACTGGACAGGGCTTTAAACTGACTTTTTCTGGGAGATAGGGAAACTCCAAGTGGAGCACGCCTCGGGACTGGCACAGGAAAGTTCCCACATGGAGAACACTAAGAACTATTTTTGAAAATGTTAATGGAATGGTTCTCCCAGAGCATCTCAGGAAATTGACAGTGTCTGTTGGAGGCCTCAGCTGCCTGTACACCAATGCCAGGAGCATGGGAAACAAGCAGAAGGAGCTAGCCCTCCTGCTGTCTAGTGGGCAATATGTCTTGGTAGGGATCGTGGAGACCGGGTGGGACTTCTCATATAATTGGAGCATAGTTGTAGAGGGCTACACCCTGCACAGAAGGGACTGAGAAGGGAGAAAAGGTGGAGGGGTAGCTCTGTATGTGAGGGAGCAGTACACTTCTCAAGGTTGACATTGGCTCCAAAGATAAGCAGCTTGAAACCCTCTGGGGGTCAAGCTTCAGGTGAGGGGGGTGGTGGGGAGGTGAGGTGAGAGAGACCTAACTGTGGGCATTTACTACAGGCCACTGAATGAAGTGGAGGAGCTTGATCTGGAGTTCTCTCAAGAACTCACAGAGACCACGCATGGAAAGGACTTGGTTGTCATGGGCAACTTCAATTACCCGGACATAGATTGGGAGGAACACTTGGCTAGGTTAAATCAGTCATGTAGCTTCTTAACTGTAATCAAGGAGCTATTTCTGACTTAAGAAGTGCAAGGGCCAACCAGAGGTACTGCTCTCCTAGACTTGGTCTTGGTGAAAGGAGATGATCTGTTGTGTAGCTTGAATATTGAGGATAGCTTGGGCGACAGTAATCATGAGCTCATCACGTTCACTGTCCGCTGCAAGGTTGACAAATCAACTAGCAGGATTGAAGTCCTGGACTTCAAAAATGCTGACTAGAACAGACTCAAGGCATTAATAGGGGAGGCGATGTGGGACCAGGGATGGAAGGTGAATGGAGATCATGAAGACTGGTTGTTCCTCAAGGACACAAGCCTTGAAGCACAAAAGAAAACCATCCCCAAGGAAAGGAAAGGTAGAAGAAGGGCTGGCAAGTCCTCCTGGCTCAATAGGGACATCACAGTCCTCTTGAACAAGAAAAAAGGAGGCATACACACAGTGGAATCTAGGGACAGTCCTCAAGGAGGACTATACAACAGTGGTCCGCACTTGTAGGGAAATGATTAGGAAAGCCAAGGTGGTAACTGAATTTAAGTTAGCCAAAGCAGTCAAGGACAATAAGAAGTCCTTCTTTAGATATGTACAGAGCAGAAGGGAAACAAATGGAAGCATTGAGCGCCTGCTTAACACCTTGTGACAGCTGGTAACCTACACTCAGGAAAAAAACTAAACTCCCGAATGTCCACTTTGCTTTGGTATTTCACCGGGCAAAGGGGAAAACAAGCGAGATAAGGATCACAGGGGGGCATGGTGGGAATGATAGCCTAGCCTTTCCACTGTGGATGTTGAGCTGGTGCAAAACCAACTAGGAAAGCTAGACATTTATAACTCAGCAGGACCAGATGGAGTTCACCTGAGAGTGCTGATGGAGCTGACTGAGGTCATTGCAGAACCCCTGGCAAAACTTTTTCAGAAATCGTGGCATACAGGGGAGATCCCTGAGGACTGGAAGAGGGCCAACGTTGTGCCGTCTTCAAGAAGGGGAAGAGGGAGGACCTGGTCAACTGTAGGCCAATCAGCCTAACCTCCATCCCAGGGAATATCCTGGAAAAGCTCATTAAAGAATTTATGTGCAATATGCTCATTGAGGACAAGATTCTGAATGGCAGCCAGCATGGCTTTGTCATGGGTAGGTCTTGTCTTACCAATCTCATGTCCTTCTATGAACAGGGCTCTCGCTACCTGGACACAGGAGAGAAGGTCTAGACTTCCAAAAGGCTTTTGATCTAGTATCCCACAATATCCTTGTGGAAAAATTGGAAGATTGTGAGCTTAACTGCTCAACAGTTCAGTGGGTGGAAAACTGGCTGAATGGTAGGATCCAGAGAGTTCTCATGAATGGATCTGTGTTGTCCTGGTGAGAAGTGTCCAGTGGTGCCCCTCAGGGGTTTGTGCTTGGCATGGTGCTTTTCAATAGCTTTATCAATCATTTAGATGTGGGGATGAAAAGCTCACTGTTCAAGTTTGTAGACAACACCAAGTTATGGGGGAGCATAGTCATGCCAGAAGATAGGTTGTAGATACAGATGGGCCTGTATAGGGTGGAGAGTTAGACAGACTGGAACCAGATGATGTTCAATAGTGTAAGGTGCTCCATCTGGGGACAAACAATTCTCAACATACCTACAAGCTCAGTGGCAACAATTTGACTTGCACCATGACTAAAAGGGACCTCAGGTAGTGATTAACCATTGCATGAACAGGAGCTGGCAGTGCAATGCTGTGGCCAGCAGTGCAAACAACATGCTGGCATGCATTAACCATTGCATTTCATGCAAAACTAAGAGAAGTATGAGAGGGGATCTGGTAGCACCTTACCACAGGGCAGTACATCAAGAACTTGGTGAACAGCTGTTCACCAGGGCACCACTGGGGAAGACCAGGAGCAATGGATACAGACTCCTGGAAGGCTGCTTCAGGCACAATTCCGGGAAAAACTCCTTCATAGTCAGGGTGTCCAGAATGTGAAATAAACTCCCTCCAGTAGTGGTGCGGTCACCTACCCTGAAAATCTTCAAAAGGAGACTGGATAGTCACCTTACTGGGGTCACTTGAGGGAATTCTGACCCACACCCACCCTTCCACTCTGCCCCTGGCTGCACACCCACCCACCCACTCTGCTCCTCGCTTTATAGCCAGACCCACCCAACCACTCTGCACCTGCCTGCACACACACACTCACCCACCCACTCTGTTCCTGGCTGCACATCCACACCCACCACCCACTCTGCCCCTAGCTCCATAGCTGGACCCATCCAACCATTCTACACCTAGCTGCACACCCACAACACACACTCACACTAGACACCCCCCCCCTACTGGGGTGCTCTGTGCTCTCCACTCTGATGATGCAGCTGGTCCACATGCTGCTGACAGTGTCAGTAGGCAGAGAGTGCAATTGCTGGGGATGGGGGAGTCTGAGCTGCTCAGTTATACTGAGGCTCCCCCTAGGTCCTACTGCCCCTCACTCTGTCAGCTTTGACAGGAGCTGGGGCAAGTCAATAGAGCATTAAAGCCTGAGGGCTCCCTCTGCCTCTGGCTCTGTACCTGAGGGGGGCGGTGTCCGTGCATCCAATTGCTGCCCACCCTCTCTGGGGTGCTTGCATAGTTGGCCCCCAGCATTATGACCAGACACACACACAGATGGGAGTACTAAGACTTTTATTATGTTAGAATAAAGTCCTGTATTAAAGGAGAAAAAACTATACTTACCTACCTCACAGATTTAGTAAGGATGATAAATTCACATATTTAAACTGCTTTACAGGGTATTTTGTATGAATGCTAACAACTACTATTAGTGTTGTTTTATTTCATTAATTTTATTAGCATGTCTACCAAGTTCTTGTGAATAACAAAAAAAAAACTCCAAAACAAAAAAAACCTGCTGAGGCAGTTTACTCAGAGAATCTATGTATTCTCACAAGATTTCAAGAGTTTTAGCCAGAATCTTAACATTTCGATATATATGAAAATGAAAAATATGAGAAATGGCAGAGAAACTGATCAAATTATCAGCTCTTTTCTTCTCCAGCTATTTTCTAACTCCACATTTCAGATTACCATGCACTACCATGCACTACCATGATGGTGATGATAGAGGGGATGGAGCGGGGGGGTGGGGGTGCGGGGGGGGGGGAGACCAGCACCACTGACCTCACCCCCACCCCCCAGCCCTACTCTCTGTAGGCGGTGGAGCACCTCCCTGATGGTTGGGACAGAGCAAGATGGAGCACGGCCAGCGCCACTGACCTCACCTCCCTCCTGCTCCTCGGAGATGGTGGGGTCCAGGGTGCTGGTGGAGGGGGATGGAGGGGCAAACTTCCTCCCCCCCTGCTCCTGGGAGGTGGCAGCAGTGCAGGCAGGGGGGAGGGTTAGGGTTAACAAGCTTCCCTCCCCTCTGTCTCTGACCACACCCCCATCATTCTTGACAGGCAATTCGCTAGTAGTATTAGAAATGTTCTGAATCTAGTTGCAACAGCACATACACACAATAATCTAGATAATTATTTTAATGTATTAGTGATCTCAACAAGTTCTTTATTAATTCTCAAGAAAATGGACTGTTGTAAAGCTGTTTTAGCATTTTATCTCAAGTAAAAATAAATATGCATAGTAGTAATTTATTTTTTCTTTTATAGACTTTAATCTATTTCTTCAGAGTGATGTGTTAAGAACAAGTCAAGACAGCAGCAATAGTGCCACCAGCCAGTCAAAACTCTTTAATCATTTTCAAATACTTAATTGGGGTTTTAATTTTAAATTTACTTGCAGTTTAACAGAGGAATTCAGGCAGTTGAAGGTGTTGGGGAGGAAAAAGCAATTAGAGAGAATCTAAAAATTGACACCAAAGTAAACTTTTCTGTCATTCATCTCTTTGGGGACTAATTTACAACTGGAAGTGCTAAGACAAAGAAAAATCACTGTACAAACAAAAGTTCACACCAACAAAAGCAAAAATGAGGAAGAAAAAAATCAGATAAACACAGGAAAGCAAGAAAGAAAGGTTTATGGTTTGTAGTTGCAAATCTTAGTTTGGTCATTTTTACTGAATCCCAACATAATGGATGTTCTACAAACATTTGAGATATCTTGGGCTATATATTCACTGAAAAAAACAGATGGTTCTTTCACTATGAGAGAGTTAATACATGATAGTTGCTTCACAGAAAAAAATCCTAATATAGATTAGATGCTAGCAATTTTCCATCCAAAAACAGCATTTTATGTCCCACTTCATCTGCCCCTTGCACATGTTTAGTCAAAGGCATAATGGGATCTGATCTGCAATCCCAGTAACTGTGCCTTGTGCTATGCTACATGGGCTACCCTTGCACCTACAATTAGCCATTGGTACTTCCAGTCTTGGGAGTGCATCAATGGCCTTCACTGGTGCAGTCCAGAAGCAGAACACCAGTCAGCTCAGTGGTGCTCTTAGTCTTGGGAATACATGGGAACCTTGAAGGTCTACAGTGTTCTCTCAAGGCAGAGAAACTTGGTCATGTGACTGATGCCCCCAAGCCTAGGAGTGCACAGGAGCCCTTCAAAACTTACCAACCAATGGATCTTGATCCACCAGTATATCTCAGAGCCTCTTGCAGTAGATTTTGGAGCCTCTTGGAGTTGATCTGAGGCTAAGGTGGGGGGCTGAATGCTCATGTGCATGCATGCACGTGCCCCAGCCTGGCAGATCAGTCCAGGGGGGAGGGAAGGGGCAGGGGCTAGATTGAGGCCCCTGCAGTGGGGGACAGTGCCACAGAGGCAGGATCAGGGGTAGGTTGAGTGGGGCCCTGGCTAAATGGAACTTACGTGCTGGGGAGGCGTGCCCCAAATATTTTTTTCTCCCTCTGCCTCAATCTGCGCCCCCCGCCACTTCCCATCCCACAAACTACTTGCTGGGCAGCAGGGGAGGAGGGGAGGGGATGGGCGGCGGTGCATGGTAGATCTTAGCTTGCTTTTAAATGCCAAAGGTGATCTCCTACTTTAAAAGGTTGGAGACCACTGCTCTAGTGCCTTCCTGAGTCCAGTGCTGAACAGCTGAATGATGTTGGCTACACATTCGAATTAAAGAATCATGAGAATGAACAACAAAATTATTACACAATATATATGTAATAATTTGTGGCTTATTCCCAGTTTTATCACATTATTAATTACACGAATATGAAGCTATGTGATTATTTAAGATATGGTTAACTGGTTAATCATGTTTTGTGTAACATCCGTGGCATAAACCTCACATATCTCATAACCACTAGAATTTCAACCTGGGAAAGCTAACATACATTAATAATCCTGCTGTAAAATCATACCTTTTTATTTCAATATGAAGGCTTTTTCCACATTCTTACTGTTAGCTGGAGGTAAAAACTGTTAAGAAAAAAAAATAGAGAAGTTCACTTTACAGTCAGCATTTAAATAGGAAACAGTAAAGTGAGTTTTTCCTCAATTTTTACTACGTTTACTATCATTTCAGGAGGGGGATGTGATGTTTTTCCATGTTTTAAAAAACAGTAAAACTATGAAAATAATATATTTTAAAACATATTTCTAAATTAAACATACATATGTTTAGTGGTTTTTCCATTGAAAATAGAAACATGATTTTTTTTCCAGCAAAAAAGGAGAGAGAGCACAGCCCTGGAGGAGCCAATAGTATTGTGATTAGGGAAAAGCACTCATTTGCCTTATGGAAGAGCCAAAAGCCTTCTTTGTAGCCTAGACCTCTCATACCTTAGATGAGTACCTCAGCCACTGGATATGGTATGTTTTGGGGTAGGTTTCATGCACACCCACACTTGAAAAACGTTTTAGAAAAATGAGTGCTTTTTAGATTAAAACGCATTCTGCCAGGAAGTTCCCAACAGACTCTAGGAATAAATCCCATTTTTCAAGTGGTCTTTTAGCAAACTCAGTTTTTACTAGATGATTTGCTTCAGCTGTGATACAGGGCATCTTGTGTGAACTAATGTGTTGTCCTAATTATGTTCATATATTAGTCTTGAAAACTCTATGCTTAGTTCACCTTTTCATCCATTCCTACCTATCATGGTACAATATTTCTCACTGCATTACTATTTTTTGTTTGTTGTGTCTTCTATCCCATCAGAAGCATAATATATAACATGACTGTTTTTAATAGATGGTTTACTATTTACTACTGTTGACTACTTTAAGTGAAAGTTAGTTAGGTGTTAGGGAAAAATGCATGTTTTCTGATGTTTTGTTATAGTTTATTTCTACAAATGCACATACATGTACATTACCTTTTTTTACTAGCCACCTTGTGGAGCAGAGATTAAAATAAAAACAAAAAATGAAACGGCAAATCCAGGAGGGTTTTAGGGCCACTTGCATGATTGGGGGCAGCAGGGCAGACCCTATGAGGAAAGGCTACGGGACCTGAACCTGTTCAGCCTCTACAAGAGAAGGCTGAGGGGAGATCTAGTTGCCTGTTACATACTAGTCAGGGGGGATCAGCAGGCACTGAGGAAGTTCCTGTTCCTCCGTGCACTGCCAGGAATGACTAGGAATAACGGTCACAAGCTGGCAGAGGGCAGGTTTAGGCTAGATATCAGGAGGCGCTACTTCACAGTCAGGGCAGCTAGGATCTGGAACCAACTTCCAAGAGAAGTGGTGCAGGCTCCTACCCTGGGGGTCTTTAAGAGGAGGTTAGATGAACACCTTGCTGGGGCTGTTTGACCCCAGTACTCTTTCCTGCCATGGCAGGGGGTTGGACTCTATGATCTGCTCAGGTACCTTCCGACCCTAGAAACTATGAAACAAGAGGAATGGGGAAAAGTAGCTAGGAACCCATTAAGTATGAAAATAGGGTATTTTAAATTCAAAAACTCAAATTTGGATTTCTTTTTCAATATCAAATAACATACGATGAATATTCCCACTTAGATTAGTACATCTTTCAAAGACCCAGGGTCAGATTCTGGGATTCTGATCCTACAGTGACTAGAGTAACCCTGGGTAAAACTTAGAGTGGGAGTGGTGGGATAAAGCTGTTATGGCACCTTTTCCCCAGATGCCTCTGGACAACAGTGCTGCCCAGAATCTCTGTGGCATGGCATGATGTAGCTTATATGTCAGTGTCTTGCTCCCACACCCACTCCCCAACCTCCTGCCAGACACACTGGAGTTCAACTGCAGCTGTCAGCAACAATTCCTGTACTGAGGAATTTTTCTCTTGTCAGAACCCTGGGTGGAGACAGACATGCAACTCTAAGCCGTTAACTCAGAATGATTTTTGCAAAACGTTCTGAATTACAGTGTTACCCCAGACCAAGCAGAAGGTTACCGTTGGTTCCAGTGGGGAGGGGAATCTAGCTGAAGCTGGGAGCCTGCAGCCAATAGCATCAACCAGGGTTCTCTGCCAGTGCTACCTGTTTTCAGAATGGAGGGTAGGGGGTTCAGAATTGGAGCCTCACCACCTGTAGGGGGGTTCCAATATACCCTCCCTCTAAGGGGGTCTGAACTCCCCCAAACTAAACACCCTGCACTCCCTCCCCCCCCCCCATTCTGAACACAGTGACAGGCTGGGAGGTCCACAGATAGAAGTTAGAAAAGATGCTGCATTTTGAAATGTCTTTATCTGATACCTCATGCAATATGAGGGATCAGATTTTCACCCAAACAGCCATTTTTGAACCTGTCTGCAGCCATACATTTATGTTTGGGCACAGTTTATAAACTTCTTTCTGTGTGCAGATCAAGCCAAAATTGTCACTTGTGTCTGTGAGGCCTGGTGTAAATGGCCTTTTATCACATTTTTAGCCAATGTATCTTGTGCAAAGGGGGAAGATTCCCACCTCAGATTTACTGACAATCACTGACTTGAGTTGACTACGCTTAGGGACTTTTTGATTACACTGTTTTTGCTGGAAAATGCCAGTCAAGAAACATGGATGACTTGCTAGAAATATATTGATTTTGATAAGACTTTTATAAGATAGTTCTCTCTGTGCTACAATGGACTTTGAGGTAGGTGAGAAAATACCTGACACACTGGAAATAAACAATAGCTCAGTGTTTAGGGCACGCAGCTGGGAGGTTCCTATGTTCAAGCCCATGTTCCATGTTATTTGTAGCTGGAATACTGTACCTATAAATCATGCTACAGAAATAGTCTTCATGCTTCAGCTGTTATATTATGTATACATAATTAATACCATTGGCTTACAGAGACTGATCTTACAGCTTTGTGGTAAAGATTAAGAAGACCTGCTTCAAGTTCCTGCTCTAAATCAGGCCTTAAAAATCTTTTGTGTAATAGAATTCCTGTTTTCAGGGAAGCTGTAATCAGACCTACATACTGCAAGCTAAAATTATATGTTCTTATTCAATCTCTGTATAGCATCAGCTTACTCCCTTTTTAATCCTGTTTTCTTTTTTTCTCCAGTTTTTTCTTTGTTGTTTTTCTGGTGGGAGTGACATTAAAGACAGTTTGCTCCCTTAATTGCCGTTGGGCACAAGGAAAAAAAAAACAGGTTGGATATTACGAAGAAGTTTCTGACAACAATGGTCAAGCACTGGAATAGGATATGTTGTGGAATTTTCATCCTTGGAAATTTTCAATAGCAGGCGAGACAGACACTTGGCTAGGATACTTCAGTCTGGGATGACCAGTACTGTAACATGGGTGTTGGGGGCGGGGGGGGTCAAACAGGGCCCTGGGTGCCACCTAATAGAAAAGAAGACAGAAAGATGGGGAGGAGAGATACTTTACCATGGGGTACTGCTTGCCTCTGCTGCATTAGCTGCCTGCTTAATGACACACATTGCAAGCACAGACATTGTGTGTCTAAGGGTAAAAACAGCTGGTGAGTTTATCCGAGGGCTGCTTTGACTCGTATTAAAAACAGGTGTAGGACATCCATTGACACACAACTTGTATGACAGTTAACTTGAATTAGCTCATAATTGTCATGGTAAAACGTCGTCTGTGATACTTCATAGGTACTTGAAGTGGGACAGAAGGTATATACATCTGTAAACTCCCAGGATAAAGGGATTTGCCCAGTGTAACTTCCCATGGCATTCACTAGTACATCTGGCTCTTATGGATCTTTCAGGTCTCTCTGTCTCTTTGGGGCCGGAGAGCTGGATGTTGAATGATTAATCTTGGAAGGCCTTCAGGGGCTCTCTCCTGCCATGTCTTTGATGAAAAATAGGTTTATCATCTGGAGTAAGATGTTATGTCTCGCCTTCCTGGGGACCCTCCTTAACTCTGCTTGTCCAATTTCCTGATTCAGGGCTCTGCTTCCCCTACACCCCACCTTATGCCAACCATAAACTGTTATCTTCATCCCACCGCTAGGGTGAGCCACAGTGGTAATTTTGTCTTGGCCTTTTGACTTTAGAATAAATAGGACATGGACCTTACTTGGTCCTGTCTCCAGGCTGTAGTAAAATTGACCTACGGCTTTTGCTGTCCCTAGGTTACCTTGCTTCCAGGTAACTTTGCCTGGCTATGTATCTACTGTGGTCTGGACTTCTAGCTCTCTTTTTCTTTTGCAGGATCCCTGGTGGTCCAATCAGGTCTGGTGACTCCGGAATCCACAGCTCTGCTTTGAATAAGTACCTTAGCCCTTGTGAGCTTGTCTCATCTCTAGGTGCCCCTTCCTGAGAAAGCCACTACTGCTCCTGTCTGGAGCTCTCTCCTCCTTGGGACTCTTCTGGCTCCACTTGAAGCCTCACTTCTGGTCCCCCTTGCTCCATGTCAGTTGCAGCTTTTATTCTTTCCTTAAGGGGCCAGGTGGTGAATTGGCTCTGGCATGCTACCATAAAGAGGGTCCATGCTAGGGCTAGAGCTGATCCTGGCCCTTCCTGGACTCTTCATTTTTTTTTATTATTATTTTGTTTCTGTGGCATTTTACCCCTGCATGGTTTTGCTCTCGCCGGACTTCTGGTTCTCGTCAGCATCCCGCTGACTTGGCAGCTCCCCCCTGCAGGGTAAGTTTTCTCTCAGGGCATTTCCCTTACCACATCCAAAGAAAAATTCAACATCTGTTGTTACCCATGCTGCCAGCCCCACAGCTGATGAGGTTCACAGTGGTGGCAGGTTCCCTATGTTGACCCCATCGCCAGCCCCCCAGCTGATGAGGATCATAGGGAGGCAGCATTTATTGTACTGCAACCACCGTGAGTGTCATCAGTTGTGGGGCTTGCAGCAGCAGAAGTTGGTGCAGAGGGAGCTTAGGATTGCAATCTTGGGCTCTCTCTACACTGACAATAAGATATGATAGGATCTGATACATGGATCCCACAGTTATGCCTTCTGCCATGCACATGTGATATGGAAGGAGGTATGACTGTGAATCACACATCAGATGCTATCATGCCTTTATCTGAACATCTAGAGGGTCCTTAGTGCTCATACTACTTTTGGAGTAAAGGAAAAAATAGAAAACAAACTCTGTAATAAGTAAACTTTGGTAGTTTCTTTTTCCTTGTGATTCCCTGGGAGGCTATGTATATGAGTCCTCCCCCCCAAGCAAAAAAAAAAAATTGAGATTAAGTTTGGTATTGCTCCCTGAATAAATCTCTCATTTATGTTCTTGCTCCAGTTCACCACCTGACTGGTCTGTCATACTGTTTAACCTGTAATTGTGAATTGTTATATAACAGCATTTCTCAACCTGTGGGTTGTGACCCAAAAGTGGGTCACAAGGATCTATGAAAGGGTCACAAACTTTAAAAATGAATTCTCCTTTAAAGGAGAAAAAAGTGGGAGATGGGGAATTTTCCCTTACAGGCTGTCAGAATTCCAGCTTTCAAAGGGCTGCTACGGGTTCCCTATGCCCAACAAATACCCCTCCTACCCCCCCCCCCACCACACTCCATACTTGAGGGCAGGAAGCAGCACTCATTTGGGGAGTGAGGGGCACTGGTTTGGGACTGGCCATCAATGTTTACAGATGGGTCCTGGTGCAAAAAACAGTTGAGAACCACTGCTATACAAAGAGCCACTGCTATATACAGCAGTTGAGAACCACTGCTTCCAGGGGATGTAGTGTTTTCCCTTACCTTGGGGGTCTTCAAGAAGATATTGGACAACCACTTGGCTGGGGTCACATGACCCCAGCACTTTTTCTTGCCATTGGCAGGGGGTCAGACTCAATGTTCCATTGAGGTCCTTTCCAACCCTAGCATCTATGAATATATTTATTTATTTATTTTAAAGACCTAATATATGAGATTTATCACTGACCTTTCAATGTCCCCACCAATCCAGGACTTTTTCTACAACTCTCCCCAGGAAGAATAGCTAGTGGACTGCTCCCTGGTCCCTGCTGGGATCCTTTGACACTTAGCTGACTTCCTGCCCCTTGGGCAGAGGGCTGGACCCAATGATTTTACAAGGTCCCTTCCAGCCCTAATGTCTATGAAATTGATGTGCAACCCAGTTTACATACTTGAGATGTTCCTGACATATTAAAGATTGGGCATGTCACATTTTATCACTTTTGTATGTAAATGTGCTATGTTTATAGTTAAGCAAAATCTAGCCAGAATGGTAAAGGGAATTAGAACTAGAAGATTCAATAAAGTAAGTCTGAGAGAAGAGATTTGAAAGAGAGTGAAATAGGTTGCAAGGATGCTTCTGTTAAACAATCAAAAAAATCAAAAGCATTGTTACCTGAATGTAATTTGCTTTTTCCCTAGAAGATTCTAATTAGTACTAAGGGAAGGGGGAAACATCTGAAAACAAACAAAAAGCCAAAATAAACAAACATAAGAGACTTTTTATGGTTTCATGAAAAAGGAATCATCTAGCATGATCTTTTATTGGTGTTGTCTTCAAACATGTTAAAATTTGGAAGCTTTTTTTCCTGAGTGCCTGCTTCCATTTTCAACTACAGAGAAAGTGTTTTTATTAGCAAGAATAGTATAGAATTTGGAAAATTTTTGTTTAAAAATGACTTTAAAATTTGAAAATTTATCCAGTTAACTTTTACAAGTTTTTCCTTCCATTGGATTAGTGTTAATGCCAAGTTTCACTTCCTCAGATATAAAAATCTGGTAAATAGCATCACTGATGAGAAATTTCAGAGTCTGGAAAGCAAAATTCTTGGTTCAGACTTATGTTGGTAAGAGATCCCATTTAGGCAAAAGTAGGTTGTCACATAACTGTATAGAGTTGAAAATTAACTGACAGGCTGGCAGTGGTTCCAGAATAGCTGTTACAGTTTGCATGAAGGGTAACAGCCCTCACATCTTGAAGACTGGAGCCAGGACATCCTATTATATTTTGTCTTAAGCATTTTTGCACCAATGATTTTGGACAGTTGTATGGATTTATAAAAGACAAGTTATCTACTAAAGCTTAGATATATATAATTCATTTGGTACTTATCTGTGAAGACAACTTTTGAGCCATTTTTCTTTGAAATTTAATTCAAGTAATAATTTTAAAAAATTCTTGTTCTGCATTAGGAGGAATGCAACTTCTGCACAGACAACAAAAGTCTCAGAATGACTAAGAGGGCTAATGGCAGAACAGCTAATCATCCAGAGGCCAGGCCACTCACATGGAATATAGAAGATTAAAATAAGATTAAAACTCATATCAGTTTTATGTACAGCAGGTATCTGGCCTTTGATCTCCTCAGAAATAGACCAGTTTCCTATGCACTGGGCTGCTGGCTATTCTAAAGTGGCATGATCTCTTCACTTTTTTTTTCTATATGTACTTCTAGATTTCAAGTACTTGACATTTCTGTAATATTTTTATCCAAGGATCTTGGAGTACTTTGCACACATTGATAAATTAGTTTGCACCACCCATGTGATGGAGGTAAGATAGATTGTAATCTGTGAGCTGATTAACAGCTCACAATGAGAACAGGACATTTTAGACAGGAAATAAAGACTCTGACATGCAATTCAACCCACAAGAAGAACTTGGTCAAATAAATGGAATTATTTAAACTGGATTGTGCGGGAAACAATTCTCTTAAGATGTGGTGGATATTTAAATGACTACTTATTTTTTATGTCCCTCACAAAAGACAATATTTTCATTTGAATAGTACAGGCATACCTCAGAGATATTGCGGGTTCAGTTCCAGACCACCGCAATAAAGCGAATATCACAATAAAGCGAGTCACACGAATTTTTTGGTTTCCCAGTGCATATAAAAGTTATGTTTACACTATACTATAGTCTATTAAGTGTGCAATAGCATTATGTCTAAAAAAAAATGTACATACCTTAATTAAAAAATACTTTATTGCTAAAAAATGCTAACCATCATCTGAGCCTCCAGCGAGTCGTAATCTTTTTGCTGGTGGAGGGTCTTGCCTCGATGTTGATGGCTGCTGACTGATCAGGGTGGTGGTTGCTGAAGGTTGGGGTGGCTGTGGCAATTTCTTAAAATAAGACAACAATGAAATTTGCCGCATCAATTGACTCTTCCTTTCATGAAAGATTGCTCTGTAGCATGCGATGCTGTTTGATAGCATTTTACCCACAGTAGAACTTCTTTCAAAAGATCACAGATCACCATAACAAATATAATAATAATGAAAAAGTTTGAAATATTGCGAGAATTACCAAAATGTGACACAGACATGAAGTGAGCAAATGCTGTTGGAAAAATGGCACTGATGGAAAAATGGCGCCAATAGACTTGCTCGACGCAGGGTTGCCACAAACCTTCAATTTGTAAAAAAACCCAATATCTGCAAAGTGCAATAAAGTGAAGCACAATAAAACGAGGTATGTCTGTACATTCTTTCCAGTATTACTTGGGTTTTTTTGGTACAAACTCAGAGGAATTATTGCTATGCATATACGACAGCCTGAATTACCGTAGGATTTCTTGGAGATTTCCTAGTGACTCTAATGTCGTATAATTTACAAGATCCAACAGTGTAGCAACACAAAGTGGTTATAATAATTAAAAAATCCTGAATGAGAGTAAATTGGTCATTATTTTAAACTTTACAAACCATGGAAAACTGCTCAGGAAGCTTTCTGAGGCCAAGAACAATAATTAGTATTGATGGAGAAATACTTAGATTTTCAAATATTTGGAACCTCAGAAAATTACATCTATAAATGTAAAGATAAATATCTAAGAAACTCACCGCATCTTATACTGTTTTAACTAAAGTTGAGAGAGATATATATATAGCCTTGGCAAACTTATGCCTCAGCTTTTGGTGTTTCAGTTTGCTTACACACTGATCAATGTTTAAAAACAAGCCATTTAGCAACAAAAAGGAACCACTACACTGGTTATTCAACAACTTAAACATTTTTAAATAGATGGCAGTAGGATGAGATTTTAAAACTCATTAATTTTAATGGAATTAGGTGAATAATTCCCCGAGGCATCATTCAAAAAACTCAAATTCTAAGAAACTTTGAGATTACATTTTTTTACCTGTTTCTGAGCAACAAATTGTTACCTATGAGTAACAACTCATGAAAATGCTGTTTGATGAATTAAATGAAAACAATAAGAAATACAACAGCCACAGAAAATCCAAGGCTGACTTCATAATTTTCTAAAGCTGTTTAAATCTGGTCTGTAAAACTTAGTGTGCATAGATTCAAGCATCTCTCATTTGACTGTAATTAGACACCATGTTAAGGATTAGGGGTGGAAGGAAAAGACTGTAAGTAAAACAATGGGCAAAGTTTCATCAGCAGTGTTTGGTCCCTTGTGACTGATTGATCGATAAGATAATGTTTGCCATCATTCCTTTTCTATATCACAAGTTTTCCGCTGATAAAGTCATCTGTTATTAGTAGTAAATACATTTTCTTGGGTATTTACATTCCAGAAGATGGAGCTGAAGAGCCTAAATTCAAGGTCTCTGAAACAAAACAAAGCTAAGATTAGTATCTGATTACTTGGGTTTTGTAGTCTTCATTAATAAGATCAGGTAATGCAATCATGCTCGCAGCTGTTTCAATCCCTTATTATCTTGTAGCTTAAAGTCCAAATCAGTGACAATAAAATATAGGCAAAAGTTAAGAAAGCAAATATTCAGTTAAAAATAAGTTTTAAAATAAAAATCAAACTCACAATGTAGCAATAGATTTATCCTAGACCATCCTGGTCACTAAATGTAATGAATTAATACATAAAATTGGGAAACATTAACTTAGTACAATTTAAAATAAGATTGAATCCCTACCTTATAAACACTTCTGAGTATCCTTGATCTAAATAGGGATAACTCTCATACAGCAAGATTTAATGGAATTGGGGATACAAATATTTGTAGGACTGAGGCCTTCATATTTTGTTGAATTGTGAAAAGCAAATGACCTGACCTTACAAATGCTTCATATGAAGAGCATTCATTGAAACCAAAAGGAATTACGGGGGAGAATTTCGAAGGTAGAACGCTAACGCCCATTGTTTCCCAGTGGGAGTTAAATGTTAACTGTCAGTTCTGCCTTTCAGTTTCTCTCCCTAAATGTGTGAAGGACTTACATGGTTGGGTCCTAATCTGTCATTTGTATTTTTTTGCAGGGCTATTTTCTTTCCTTTGTTAGGGCACTATCTGCATACCTTACTCAAGCACATTTTCAGGACTTTATGGACTCTTCATTAATAGTTAGCACAAAGAACTTGTTTTTAATATTGCTGAGGATTTTACAAATGCATGAGAACACTAACCTTTTCTTTGTCTAAAGGCTTAATCAAAATACATTAAAAGCAGCATCTGGAGCCTTAATTTATGCCCAGAAGAAAGATACATAATAAAAAATAAATCTATCCTTGCTTATGCTTCTGTTTTGCAAGGTTGTATGAATGCATATACAAGATCAGGCTACTCATTTTGTATATGTATGTGTTATATTCTGTTTGGGCAACTCTAAATCTATCCATGTAAGAGCCAAAGCCTTAACTCAAAGATTTCTGTCATTTTTTTTTGTCACAGTCAAACCTTTAATGTTTGAAAAGTGCTTTGAAGATAAAAGGCATTATTATATAGACACTACTTCTAAAAGAACAGTATTTTGTTACTGTCTTCTATGTAGAACTCCACATAGATTTCATCAGGAAATTTTCTATGTAGTTTAATATTAACTTAAGAAGTTTGGATATGGAAACCTAACAATTAGCCCTGCCAGTACCACTACATGTGTATGCGTCTCTATACACTTTCTATCTTTTGATCCTTTTGTTTAATGGCCCTTGCTTTCTTCCCACGTGGTTTATCCTGTAATTCTATTTATAGTTTTCCACTGCTGTCTTGCACATTTTTCTTTTCCAAAACATTTGCTCAGGTCTTTTTCTTCTACAAGACCTCATCCTTCTACTGTTCAGTATTCAGGACTATGCTACTGAATCCTCTCATTCCATTCATGCCTGTCTCAGTACTCTAACTAGCTTTCCCTCCCTCCCTATGTTGTATCTTCCAGAAACACAGCTACTGCTAAGCAAATTAAGGACTTTGTTACAATGTAATTTTGGGAGGCTCCTGGAGCTCTTCACTCCTAGATTGTATGCACATTAACACCTTAAATTGGTTTTAGGCATTTGTTATGCAGCTCAAAGTTACACCACTCCAGGGCAGGATTATCTCTGATCTGCATTATCTAGCTCCTGTTGTGTTAAGATGGGGCCACCCCCCATAGATATGCAGCTCAAAGTGATGTACCTAAGTATCCCAGGATCTTTCAAACCCCTGCTCATAGAACAGGGATAGAAACCTGTCTTGGCTCACCAGCCCTTTAGTGGCAAATCACAGGTACAGCTTCTAGTCCTGCTCCTGCTTACCAGGCCTCTAGTTGCAAGTCACAGCTGTGCACATGGCAGTCAGAGAAGGGTTTTAGACTAAGGGTGTGACTTCTCCAAACTCCAGGCTAGCACTAGCACTGATCAACGTTTGCAGGGTTCACAGTGTAAGATAAAGGGAGGCCCTAAATTCTATAACAGGTCAATGCTTATAAATAGTTAATTTAATTCCTGTCATTAAAGTGTTAACATTCATTGTATGTCAAATCTTTAAACCTTGACATACCAATGTTTTCCAAGCTAGTAAAATAAATTCTTGAAAAGGTGGTGTTCTGTTGTCAAGATGTAAAGGTTTGAAAAAATGTAAATTAGACATAGCAGGTATGTATGCAAAACTGCCAGATTATAATCTGAAGAAACCGGTTTTAGTTTGTGCTCCATGAAATCAATCCTATTTTAAGTCACTTTTGCTAGCATATGGTTGTGCTAGGAGGAATGATCAACAATATTGTGACTACATTCTGACAAAACATGACAGCATGTCATGCAGGGGACAACTCCCCCCCACCAAGTAATTGCTATATAATCAGTAACAGGTAGTTAGAGGATAATTATCTGGATTCGGTGTGCTAGGTTATGGCCCAACAGACCTTGGACCTGATTTATCCTTGTTGTTGAAGTGCTACCCACCCTAAAATGATTGCAGTTACCCTGGCATAAATCAGGTAATACAGTGATGCATTGACATAGTTCCCTCTTTATGTAATTTTAAAATAATCTTTAGCATCAAGATATTACCACTGTATTTTTACAGTATTATTACATAAGGAAAGGAATTAAGAGCCAGAAACTGAATAATTTAAGAAATGTTAGATGAGGCTGAATACAGTAAACAAAAAATATATGCAACCTGCTTCATAAAATTTACAGTTCCAATGATATCCTGGTCAATCTGTTTATATCAGTTGTTTCATAGTACATTCAGAAAGCTCTGTGATATTAAGAGAGGTCATGATACTAAAGGACAGACTCCAACACATTGAAGCACATCCAGGTTGTGATGGACTATGGGTTTTAGTGTAGTTGTGTATAAACTGTATTTATGTTCTTATAATGTCGTGTGCTTCAGTTTCTCTATAAAGCTAGTACATGGGGAGGGAATGGGTTAAAGAGACAGTGAAACAAGACATCTGCCTACCTGTGGGAGGAAACAAAATGGACCTCTAGTATTCATAAAGTCTTTAATAGCTTTGTTGCCACATGGAAAACTGACCAAGATAAATATAACAAGGGGAATTTCAGGCTAAAGAAGGAGGGTGTCTGTTGGGAGAAGAGAGTATAGAGTAAGAGATGTAAGACTTTTGGGGGCTTAGGAGCCTGAAAAAGAAACAAATGCATGGTCATGTCTGTGCAGACTGGATTGAGGACAGAGAGACTGCTTAATTTCTTAGAAGATGAGGGCAGAGAATCTCTGGCTGAATGACCTTTGCTCCAATAAATGCCTTTACAGGAGAGACTGATTTACTATTCAAAACTTTGGGTTGTATTGGGTTTTGCCGCTAAGAGTAAAGTCCATCTCTCAGGAGTGACACTGGATACTAGCTCCTTGAGTCAGAGCCAGGGCAAGCCAAGGGGTGTGACAGACTGAAAAGTCAAAGTTACATAATGGGAAGACATTCCAGGCTCCCGAGGAGGCAGGTGATGTTAACAATTACATGTACCACCCCCCTTCCCATCACCCACCCATCTCACACCCCTGCCTGTGAAGCAGGGGTAGAAGCCTGTCTTGACTTACCAAGCCTGCCCACTAGGCCTCTAGTGGCAAGTCACATCTGTACAGGTAGGAAACAGAGAAGGGTTTTAGCCTTAAGGTGTGACAGCTTCAAACTCTAAGCTAGCACTAAGCTGATCAACATTTGTGAGGCTTACAGAATAAGGTGTAACAAGGCCCTGACCTGCTACCACAGATTTAATCTTCATAAGTGCTGGCATTGGACTTCCATTGCTTCATGAAATATTCTGCATGTGGAATGAGAGTTGGTGCTCATTGCACCTGTATTCTTATGCTGATGCTGTACTTCTGTCATAACAACAAAATCATGTGGAAAAGCAAGTAAAACCTTTTTAAAGAAAGAGAAGTGTTATATATAATACTTCAATGGTGTTCTTTTGTTATGATCAAGTAGGAGAAACTATCCCTTTTATTCTTTTAAAGCAAAAGATGACGAGCTTATGCATATTTTCATATGGAGTTTTAAGCTCATCTCTCAGAAACAAAACTGGATGCTAACACTGCTAAATCCACTGGAGAGGTATAGAGCCAATCTGTATGAACCAAAAGAGTAGGTTTATTCAGACTTCTTCACTGAGGCTCTTTATAAGCAAAGCAGTTGCAGGACTTTGAATATAATTAATTCTAATGCACTTTTTGACAAAGAGCATCTGATGAAGTAAGGTCTCTGCTTTCAAAAGGTTATGCTATATATCTCTGATTTCATTAGGCTATGAGGTACAAACCTACCCTGACTACTGCCTCACTTGACTAAACCACAGAACACCTCACTGAAATGCTGTCTACAACCCCATACATCTAACAAAACAAAAAGCCTCATTTATTGTTATATGCAATTATTGCCAGTGTATTTTATTTTGTTCAAATCATAAACACCTGAAACTGGGATTGAGCTATGCAGGATGGACAAGAAGTACTGCTTCTACTTAAGGAAAACCTAAAAAACTGGTCCTAGGTATGAATTTGGTCATAATTTTCTAGTGGATAGCTTTAGTTTGTGGAATTACAGCTAACTGGAGGGTGTGATATTTTTGAGGTTATTACTCTAAAGAAAACTAAAGACTGCAATTAGCTTGTGACCTCATTATAACCAACAGTTGCTTTAACTATTTAATTTTTTTCTACTCGGGTCTAAATTTAAAAATATCAAGCAGAAAGCAAGCCCAAGCACAAAAGTGAGTGGATAATAAAACTCACAGACCATTAATAATCTGTGAAAGCTCTCAGTATTTTGTCTTACACACTTTTGTCAAATAGCTATACTCACCCAGACATTTTCTAATTAGCTTCTTTCAATCTCCTTCTACCTGATCTATCAGTTTCTTTTCCCTGTACTACACTTAACATGGGCATTTCAAAGATTGTATTTTATGCTAAACATTTCACTGCATAATTAATTTGTCTTAAAAGTGATGTATGTGAATAAAACACATTAATATTCTTACCATTGTTTCACAATCTGAATTTATTTTGGTATAGTTTTAACAAACCTTTTTCTTACCCTTTTTATGTCCTTGAATATAGTTCCTTAAGCACTATAGTATCTTTCCTATTTAAAGGAGAGCACAGATGTCATACCACCCCAAATTTATTAGTGTGACAATGCCAAGAGTATAAAATAAATTAATTAATTTGAAAAAATAGTGAGGCTATAGATAGAAAATATTTCTCTTAGATATGTCACACACACGCACACACACAAATGTTTTAGTTGATCAAAATGTTTAGAGGACCTTGTAGGTGCTTTCTTTTTACAACTTCATCCCTTGTCTTTTTCTTCTGTGCCACATCGTAAAAAGATTCAATGCAATGCAGATGGGAGTCTTTCCTTTGATTTTTCATGTGACAATGTTGCTTAAGTATCCAAGTGTATCCTCTAGTTCGTGTCTTAAATTAAATAGTTCTTAAAATATCAAGTTCAATTTGGTGTGTTTTTTCAATTAAAAAAAAAAGAAGAGTGAAGATAATTTTCTACCATTTGTACTTCTCAGCTGCTCTTTGTGTAAGAGTTGTTGATATGACAGTCTTTATTATATTTCTTCTGAGAGCATTGGTTAAGTATTATGGGTAAGAATAAAAGGTTTATCTCTGGATGCTTCTAGGGAAACATTTCAGCCATCTATAAAATTCAGTCCTACATTGACAATGTAGTTAAGTTGTCTTTTAACACAGCTTTTGGATCTCTTCTGTGACTTTCTGCTAAAAAAACCTTCTTGCAGTATTTTATCATTCCTGTTTTTTGAATGGTTCAAGGGGTCTTTCAACATATGTTTTCAAATGTGCATTTTGTTGTATGGTAGTGTTTAAAAAGATGTTTATGTTATTTATATAGGCATTTAGTCTACATCCATGAAACTAGGAAGAGAGCTAATTGCTGTTTGCATAGATTATTTATAGCTAGGTTGTCTGTGAATGAATGAGTCCATAAAAACAAAGACACTGACTGTTAAAACCAATCTGTTTGCTTCACGTTAATTGGGATGAGAATATTAGCTCACAGATTTTAGTAACATTGTATTATAAATGTGATTCTTGCGTGTTAAGGAACAGATAGAAGGACAAGTGATGAACACTAATTCAGAAGCCTTGGCTAGTGGAGGCTATAGTCTGCTCCAGTTGTTGAAGCCACTGAACTACTCTGGATTTACACTGGTGTAATTTTATGTATCAGTGTAGAAGTTTTATATGAGGGGAGTGGATTTTTTTCCATCATAGTAAGCACATTTCCTTTATTACAACAGTAAGTAAAGACAAGTGCTCAATTTAGACCCTGTATAAATGGCAGCAACTGTTCAAGCTTCGATCAGTGTTTGAAATGAGCAAGATTAGTGATCGAATAAGACACCACTTCATACTAGTAAAGGGAAAGAAGTTGAATAAGACAATCTAATTTTGTCTTGCATCTCAAATTTTAGTGGTAACTTAACTGATGCTTGGTGAGCTCAGGTAATCAAATTCTTGGGAAGGAGAGAAACTATGAAAAAAATCAACATTGGATGATATTTTCCTCTGGTTAAAGCTTGAGGAAATCTCTTTAAGGATCTTCTCATTATGGTCCTATATACATAGAGAAGGCCAGGTTAGTGAGAGATCTTGGTGTGCTGCCCCATTCTAAAACATTGACGTGTTCTGTAAAACATTGATATCAGTGGAGCTACATTGTTTTATTTCAAGTGCCGTCCTGTTCTGGAGAATGTGATGTTTGTTTGTTTATTTGTCCATAGACTACTTTACCCTTGGAGGTATCCCTTGAATATTGTAGAATAAGACTCTCTATGCACGGATTTATCAAGTTCAGTTTACCAGGCCAGGACCAGAAGGGAAACTTACATGTTTCTGCCTCATTTCTGGCCTGTGCACTTTTTCCCTTGCCCCATCTTGCCTTCCCCCTCATGCTAATACAGACCCTTCACCAATAATAACCCTTTACAGGGGAATCGATGGTGGCACAAATCTAATTCCCCTTCTTCCTTCCTCTTTCCATGTGCAAGTTGGAGAATTGTATGTAACCTGGGCGGTACTCCAAGAGGTAGCCCCTCTCCAATTGAAAGGATCAAAGCAGGTGCACAAGTGCTGTGGGAGGTGTAGGGACTCTCCTTCCCCTATAGAGCACAGCCAGACCACCAATGGGGACTTAACTATATACCATTTAATACTGGGAACATAGCAGGCATAAATCAGAGGGTAGAGTGGATGCTACAATGCCCCAAGGGGGCTGGATTCAACAAAGGTTCGACACTTATAATAATTGACAAAAACAGGGTTAACAAAATATAAAACACAAACAGCAGAACAAACAATATGGGTTGGTGAAATATAAAAAGGCACAAAATGCAAAATGACAAGGAAATATAGGGCCTCAGTGTACCGGGGGGGGGGAGGGGTAACACAATGGCCTCTTTCCAGTGCAAGAAGGTTTGCTTCTTGTGATCTCACTCACCCCAAGTCACCTCAGTTAGGACTTGAACCCAGAGCTCCCACGTAGTAGGCAGGAACGCTGCCATATAGTCACCACTGATGGCACTGTTCTGGTCTGCTAGGGGTCTTGACTTTCCCAGAGCTCCAGCCTCATGTCAAGCTGCCTGGCCTCTGATTGGAGGAACTGGAAGCAGAGCTGGGAACCTCTCAGGTTGCTGCTCAGATTCTTCCTGGAGCTGGGGAGCCTCTCCTGCTGGCTGCAGCCTCTCGTAAGGGATCCTGGAGCCCAGTGGGGAGCCTCCCCTGCTGGCTGCACTGCTGAGGGTCCCACTGCTGCCTGCAGGTCCTGCTCTTTCAGGCTTTTCCAGGGCACTGCTCCTGCTCTGCTGGCTCAGCTCTTGCCAGCTCTGTGAAGCTCCTTCCTTGTTGTCCCTTGCTGGTCTCTCCCCTGAGTTAGCCCATACTACCCCTTTTATCTCCCTCCAGGTGACCCAAGGGGCCAATTGGGACAAGGCGGGGTGAGTCTCTGGGGCCTGATTGGTGCGGAAAGGGAATCCCAAGTCCTCCAATAATTTTTTGTCCTTTCAAAACCCCTGCCAGCTAGCCCATGACATGTATATGGAGGAACTCTGTAGATATAGATTTTAGGCAATAATCTGAACCAGAGTGTGATTAATATTGGCAAATGGGACTTCTAATCTGATCACTCTAAAATATGTTTAATTTTGTTTCATCTGTAAAATCATTTCCTCCTGGACTTCCTTACATGCCACATTTCAGCGCAGAGTGAAGTTTTACAGCCAAGTTATTATGGAAATAGTAATATCTCAGCCATAATGGCAGGAATAGTGCTTCTACAACCCACAATTAAAATTTGTCCCTAAAGTGACATTACAATCTATTACCACCCTTGACAAGCTACAGCAGACACTTGACACTACACTGATACATTGATGTATTAATGCTCACCTTTTAGTAACCTATTGATTAGTTACTCTAATTTATTTTTTTTTCTCTTTCATGAAATGTCTGCTATTGACCTGTGCATGTGTACCTATTTAATGATTAGCTTGCATTGGTGGTTAAATATGCATATCTCCATGGAAGTACAAGTTAGAAGACTTGTAGGAATCAAAAAACAAATGAATGAACAAACAAAAAAGCTTGCTGTTATTAGCCATGGCTAAACTGATGCTTTTAGGAGATAACACAGTGGATATGCTACTTCCCTCTGATTTTATTTCCTATGATAAAATAAACATTACTACTTCTGATGAAAAAGAAACAAGAATATAATAAGAGCTTCAGTCAAAAGGTACATAAAAAACTGTTGATTATGCAAGGTTTTATAATAGTAAAAGCTTTAAATGGAAACTGAAAATAAATTAGAAAAGGCTGGTTCTTGTAGTAGCACTGGTTATATCTGCAAATATCTTGGTCTGTTTTTGACAAGATGAGAGTAGAATAATGTGTAGTGAATAGTAACTTTATTACTTCAAGGGCAAAAGGAAATTATGTATGTCCATTCCCTTTACAGCTTATTTTTTTTATTCTGATTTTTTATCCTGATAATTGACTATGCAGTGGCATCTATATTTAGCAACCACAATAATCATCCTTGAATTCAGTCTAACAGTTTAAAATATACTCTGAGAGAGCAGTACTGTTTAAATAATAAAAGCACAGGTGTAACATGCAAAGGGAAAATGTTTTCCATAAGAAGTTATTTTTTGTTAAAATATTGTATAAACGCATATTGCATTGCAATAGTTTCCTGAAATGGGATTTGACACACTTTATTAATTATATCTATTCATATCCTCAGTGCACTACTGATTCCTATGGAAACACCATGAAGATAGAGATGTAATTGGATATTTTGCTTGGAACAAATACTAAACATCAGTGAATTATACGCCAGCATTAGGGGTTATCTGGTTGGACACTCCCTGATGTACATAGCTACCTCCTGCTTTGACACTGTTTCAATAGGTCTCTATTATCCTAATGTTTAAATAATAAAACAAAAATAGTTTAGCCTGAAGGAAAATATAAGAAGCCATATGAACTGTATTTATTTCTCTTGGCTTTTAATTAAAACTTGGTCACAGCTTGCGGGGATAAAACAGGAAAGCTTACCTTCTAGAAGCAACTATGAGAGCCATCCTTCTTGTAATTAACATTCATATTAAAGCATTCTTGGATGTAAAACAAATCCTAACAATTAGAAGTTAAGTGTGGATAGGAAATATTCTAAATAAAAGAGTGGTTAGGCATACACAGTTCGGCTGGGGAAGCACGGGATCTGGACCTGTAGCCTGCTGCATAGCATTAAGTTTGAGGTGAGGGGGCATGCCAAAATAGCAGATACTATGCTGCCAGCCTAGCTCCTGCTGCCACTGGCAGTATAGCACCTGACACAGGCCTGTAAATTGTGCCTCCCAGGGTGCACAAGTGCTCTGGCACATATCTGCCTGTAGCTCTTGAGCAGGGGACAGCAATTATTTGGGCTGGAGGGCCACTTAAGGAGTTTTGGTGAGCTGTTATGGGCTGGGGGGTGCTAACCAGGCACCATGTGGTGGGGGTATGCTGATCTGGCCTACTGTGGTGGGCGGAAAATTTGATTCTATCCAGTCCTGGGCGTGTCCACCCCACACCCACAGACAGAATGGGTGGGTGGAGTCTCTATTGAAACTGGCTGGGACCCCCATAGGCAGGACATGCTTAGCTGGGCAGGTGGGATGGAGCTATGGATTGGTGGGGCTGGGATCATGGAGCAATGACAGTGCAGAGCAAGGGACTGGGGCAGATCTGCAATGTGCTCTTCTCATGTCCCTGTGATGGGTGCTGGTTCCAGGAGCAAGAATGTACAGGAAGTGGACCACAGCTCGGCCCAGGGCCCTAGCCCCACACTATCACTGTCCTGTGATCCCAGCCCTGGCTGCCTGTCTCATTCCTGGACACTACTCCCTGTCTGCCCGTGGCCCCATACCATCTACCCAGCCAAGCACACCCTGCATGCAGGGGTCCCAGGCTGGTTTCCATGGAGACCCCACCTGCCCATACACCTAATCCATCCGCTGCCCCCAGCTGTGAGTGTGGGGTGGATAGGCCACAGCGCCTTGGCAGATGGGCTGGATCATGCAGCAATGCTGGCAGAAGCAGTGGAAAGGATCCACTGCTGCAGGGACTGCCAGGAATCTGAGTCCTGCTGCCATGCTGCCCTTGCCCCACCATGTGCCTGGGGGCAGTGGGAACAACTGCATGCACCATGGTCATTGTTGTCCCCTACCCCTGGAATGGGTGGGACTGACCTACCAGGGGCCAGACAGAACCCCCTGGTGAGCCGGATCTGACCCACAGGGGTGGTCATCGCTGAACAGTTGCATTTAAAGTTTCACTCAACACTGGCTGCTGCTCCTGTAATGTGTGACACTACTTCTCTGCCCTGCCCAATACCAGAGAGACAGCTTCTTCAGGGAAAAGGGCTAAGGAAGAAGTGATGGGGGACAGAAGGGTAAGGAGCCCCTTTAGCTCCATTCTGGTGCTTCCCTCTTGCCTCCCCAGCCCCATTAGACAGCTTAGGCCCTGCTTACCCACCCATTCTTAGGCTACTGCCTCCCACTGTGACTTAAATTGACACTGTCCCTAGCTGTTAAGGTTACCGTATTTTTCAGACCATAAGACGCACCTGACCATAAGACGCACCCAGTTTTTAGAGCAGGAAAACAAGAAAAAAAATATTCTGAACCAAATAGTACCGTTAGAGAAATGGTGTTTTTCTGAGGAAAATAGAGTAGTGAAAGAACTGTCAGTTGTTATGAGAGACATATTACCACACACATCAGTACTGTAATTTGACTCATACCGCTTGGTATTACTATTAAAGGGCACCAACCAACCTGACAGGCAAGGCTTTGCATGGCAGGAGAGACTATGTGTGTCTCTCCTGCCATGACGGGCTCCTTGCCTGCCTGTCAGGGCACTGTGCTGCATCACATAGTCCCGGCCGGGACGTTACCTGGTACCGTACCTAGCTGCCTCCTGTCTCAACGTTCTAATCCTGTCAGTCTGTCAGTGTCACACACACACACGCAGGGGAGGCGTGCGCTGTGCCGATCATGTGACCTGACTGACTGACTGACATTGAGACTCCAGGAGGCGGGACTTCCCCCACACACACAGCAATCCACAGCATGGGAACGGCAGCGGACAGCGGACAGTAAGCGGGCGCATGGGACCGCAAACAAATGTTCTGGGGTACCACACCTTCGGACCATAAGACGCACCCTCGTTTTCCCCCCACTTTTGGGGGGAAAAAAGTGCATCTTATGGTCCGAAAAATACGGTAAATTGCACAGAATATGCTAAAGCTTTAGCATATTCTGTGCAGTTTAACCTTAATCAATATACACACTAAAAAAATGAAAGACCCCTCCCAAACAATCAAAGTACAGATCACATTTGAATTTGTCACATTCGTTTGACCTATGACACTTACTGTGTGTTATAGATGTTCCAAATGAAAGTTCATGTTTCAGATGATAAGGTATCCTTGAATTCTTGTAAGTCTTCTTGTAAAAACCAAATCCCAGGCTGATTGACTTGTGCAATTTGTGATTCAGCCTTAGTTACTTGGGCTTAGAGAAGAAAATATATTCTGAAAATGCCATGTTATCAGTGGATTGTCAAGTTATTTCTGATTTAGCCCCTGGCTCTGACCAGCCTGTCCTGCTTTCTGAGATAGTAATAAAAAGATAAGCCCTCAGCATTAGGAAAACCTCATTTGCATTCAGACAAGGTATTCTTCCAGCATCTCTTTTTATTTTATCTTATACAAATTATCATAGATTTAATCAAAAGCAGAGAAAAGAAGCATAAACCCAAAGACAGGTTAACAGGCGAGTTCTTATTATGATAACTTTTGTAGCTAGATTAATGCATACAAAAAGTCTTTCCACTTGCTAAAGGTCTATGTACAGTATATGAAGTTATTGATCAAGAATATTAGGTGTGATACTGGAATGTCAAACAAACTTCACAAGAAGCTGAAGAAGAGTTACCTCTTTATAAGGCCCCTTTTGAAATGCTGATATGTCTCCCTATGCCATTACATTCTATGACATTAAATTTAGTCCTTTTGTATGTCCACACACTAACATGCAAACTGTTTCATTCCTAAGAACATAAGAGGTGGAGCACTGTGCCTATGTTAACCATACATAATTTTAATAAAAAATATGGGACACATTTTTGCAATCTTCTCTGGTACACAGCAAGAGGAAGCTGTCTGGCAACCTTCTATCTAAATGAACATATATCATTTGCTAATATAAATTTGCTATTTCAAATGCAAATTTAACATACAAGAGCAAAATCTTCAATCGGTAAAATTCTACACAGCTTCATTGGTGCAAGAAAGTCATGTGGATTTGTGATAAATTTGCCTCTGAAAGATTTTAGTTCAATATCCAGACACAGGCCCTTATTCAGCAGTGTGAATGATTTCAAGAGATCCTTTTGCCTATATAAATCTAATTCCTAATTTGGGCCCAAATCTGGTAGCTGGTAGCAAAAAACATTATTTTATGCTAGATGTATGGAAGGGGTAACATACTTTTCATGAAACTTTTCTCACACCAGCACAAGTGCATTCCCAGAGATAAAAGGCATGCTTAAGCATGAGTAATCTTAGAATATTGCTTTAAAATGGCAAGCTTGTAAACTATTCAAAATGAATGCCTCCAACTACACAGCTAGTCTAATAAAACATATCACATCTACCCAAAGAACCTTGTCCGTCTTTTTTAAGGTTATTTTTTCTTCAATGTCATGTGAATACTGGAAAAACCTTTAAATCACAAAGAATGAGAGAACAAAAAAGAAGGGAAATTTCTTCCCCAACACCTGAAATATGTTGTGGCTACTTATGTCTCTGGTGAACTCTGACAGCAATGTCATATTCTTAGTTTTTAGTATGTTGTATAATCAGTAAAATAAGTATAATGATCATTCTGACTGATTTTTTTAAAAAGGAAGAAGAGTCCTGGGGATATGGCTACATAATTTGAGATGTTGCATAAGATTTTCCTCTGAGTGCATACTGATATTACATTTAGATCAACTTAAGTAGGATTAGATTGATCTAAATGCCTATCTGTGAAGATATTTGGGGGGTTTAAATCAGGCCCAAAATGGTAGCTCTAATTATAAATTTGTTATCCTGAGTGGAACAGGCTAACCTAATCCAGCAAATGTTTATGGGGTGAGAAGCCCAACCACTTGCTCCAGACTCAGAGCTGTGCTCTTCCTACCCTCCCAGTCCTGACTGGGCTATTTTTAGGTCCTAATCCCCCACTCCTGAACAGCCAGCCCCTCTATGTTCTGCTCTATTTTAGGACTGTGATATACAGTGATATTTTAGGCCTGAGGTGGGAAGGGAGTGCAGAAGGAGGGATTAATTCAAGGATAAGTAAGAGATATGCAGATACAGTGGTCATGGGTGGTAGTAGAAACCACTAAAATATCTAACCGGTTCCACCCAGTTCTTTTTTCTCCATAATTTGGATGTCAAAACATCATCTAAAATCTCACAAATACACCTCGAGACTTTCTCACTTAATTGATACATACTGGTTTCATTTTATATTTTCTTCTGGTAATATTAGGAAAGTCTAAGCATCTTCCACTGCTGTATTAATAGGAATGTTGTTATTGTTTTGTCATTTGATAAAGAGGATACGTTATTCAAATGGGGTGAAAAATGCCCTTTTTTAAGTTTCAGGAAGGTTTAGCATAGATTATATTACTTTAAATGGCTAAGGTATTTGTTCTGGGGCAAAGACTAGTGGTTTAGAATCAAACCACTCCAACTTACACAGAAGTAGTAGATAGGGGAACTTGATTGCTTTCTTGTTTCTTTATGAATTAGTTTGCTGAAATGAGAAAATATTTTCTATAGGGCTTACAGTGAATGAGAAGAGCAAGAATGCAAATACTGATTGTATGGGTGGTTGAATAATATTATTTTCAATAATAGGTTTTCTGTATAACATCTGGTTTTGAGCTCTTTTGTCAGTACAATGGCCTTCTGATGGGGTAAGATTTACTTTTTCCATAATGCTTTACTGCATCATAAAAAAAAAAAAAAGAGTTAGACAGCCTTTTGAGACAAGATGATTACTTTTAGTGTGAGAGACAGCCTCTGTTTTCTGGGCTTTCATGATTATAAGAGGGTCTGAGAATTTTGTTTTCTCTTATTTCAAACTACTGGACTGGTATTGGCCTTTGAAGCTTGCTGGGAGTAGGCTTATTACATGGTGACTAAGTATTAAGGCAACCAAAAATACATAAAATATGTTCCATGTACGCATCTGCCATCACTGCCAGAAGGTAGTTATGTGATGGATTGGGTTCATGTGATGTTTTCAGTTACAAGACTGTCTTCAGATAAGACAGTTACCCTGTTAAAATATAGGCTTGCCATCCTAATTAAAGATGGCATCCTTTTCCAGACTATCAGGGGATCTACCTTGTATTAGCTGCAACTGCTGCAATGACCTACTGGGGAACTAGTTGTATCAGCTCAGCAGGAGCACTAAATATAGCATTTGTGTAAAGCAAGCTAGCTGTTATACATGAAACAACAAAGCAAAATACTTCCCTATAGGCTTCTATTCATAACAAACATGGATTTGTTCATATTTTCTTTTCTGAATATTCTTTTACAAGCGTACATTGAAATATGCACACAATTCATGATGCAAATTTGTCTTTTAAATATTGCTTTTGAAATGTCTACGTGTCCAGATACTGTATATGTTTTAAAACATGTTTCATACACAATTTCAAAATTACTCATTGAAAATATGCAAAATAAATCTATATCCTCTTATTTCCTTTAATTGTTTGTTAATGCTTTGGGTAATGAAGTTCTACAATTTACCTAGCTCCCACTGCATTATTTTCAGACTATTAAAAAAAAGGCAGTAAGAAGAGGAGAAACTATTTCTTTGAGATGTCAGTCTTGCTAGCAGATGCAGAAAACATTTGATCCAAATTATTTTTTGCAAAGCATTCCAACTTAGGCAGATGTTAATAATGCAAACATTATAGTGCCCATTTTTGCTTGATGTCTCAGGGCGATTTAGAAGGAATTCTGTTATAGAAAGGAAGGTCAAGTTTTTAAAATCATGTTAACATAAGCCACTCAGAACCTCAAGGGCAACATAGTTAATATACATCAACTAGAGTTAAGGATCGGACCCCTGTGATGGGCTGGGGTGGGGTGAGGGGATGGGGAGGAATTGTTACACCTTTAGCAGCCAAACAATATGCCAATATAAGGCTTAAATGTATTGGACATAACATTTCTAATCAAACACTGTAGTTTGCAGATCTCTGGGGATTCTAACGCTCTGTAACTAAATTATATTTTTAATTTCCACACGTTACTATTGCTATTGTTGTTATTTCAGAAATGCTTTAAGTCCTAAAAAAGCAACAACAAAATTAGCAGAAACTGTTGTTGGAAAGCAAATATGCAATGGACTTGCATACAGACTGAATATCTCCAGTTCAGACTTCAGGGAGCATATATATAATATTACTATTACTAGTAATAAGAAAATCTGTTGTTAATACTCTAATACTTTTGGATCCTATTTTATCTCCGACTGTTACAACCAATTATTATAGCAAATGAAGGTCCCTCTCAATTTCTTCTATTATATTTCTCTATAGCTTATAATATCAAATTCTTTTCAAGGCTTCTGTAGACTTTGGTAGATTTCAGTTGATTCAATGCTTTTACTGAAAGGACTTATATAATTAAAAGAAATGTCTTGCATTTCGATGTATGTGCTTATGTAAATGGGCCAGACATTCCCTTCTGCTTGTTTAGTGTTGCTTGGGTCTTTTATAGAGTGGTAGAATTTGGAGTTAGAGTGGGTCACATCACTTGGAGTATCACTGCTTTGGATGCATTTGGTTTTTGTTTTCAAACATTTTTAATTAAATATGATATCTATAATAAGGTAATCACATAGCTGTAATCCTACGGATGGGACAGCAGTGTCTTTGCCAACTGTTTGAATGTCCCTGTGATTTTCTGCAGTGAGCCAGCTGAGACATAGTATGCATTGAATTAAGATCCAGGGCACTAGGATTCTATTATCAGCTCTTATTCACTGTGTGACCTTCTGAAAGTCACTTTCCATCTCTGGACCTCAGTTTTTCTCAGTAAAATGGGAAGAGTAATTCACTTTTTAAAGTGGTTTGAGAGGGAGAAAAGAAAAAAATGCTACAGACGACTGCAGTTTTATTTTGTATGCCCTTCTCATAGACCACTCATTCACTTTGTGCTTCATCATTGGCATAACAGATATATATTACACACACACGCTTCATAGCAAACTAAATAGGGTGCTATATATTAGTACTGATGAATAAACCTTAATAATCACTCAGTCTCACAAGCTTTGAAATAAAAGCTCAACAGTAAATGCACACCTGATCTTCACATTAGTTTCCATTGCCCTCCATTATTCCACCTTTCTGATCTTCCAGGAATCTGTAATGCTATCTAGCCATGGGTTACTATGGTTTCTTTCTCCTTTCTAATTATTTTAGATGTTTCATGGCATGCCAATTTCCCTTTGTTTTGCTTTTGTTTTTTTTTGGGGGGGGGATTGTTTTAATCTTGCCATTCATATCTAGGACTTTTTGTACAGATCCAGTCCATCTATTCTAGGATCACAGCCTATCTTCAGCACTTAAAAATGCACCCGAGTAATTGTGTAATGCTGTACAATAATAGTAATCTTTTTCCTGAACCTAGATGGAAATTACTCTGTTCTGTACAGTACAAGGTACAGATGCATTTACACAAGATAAAATAAGAGTGATTAACCGCAAAACCATTTTTATTTATATTAGGACTTAACATTTTCTATACATATGGCTAAGCTTTAGCCTGCAATATTATATAGAAATGAATGCTACATTGCTGTTACCTGAAAGAATAAAAGAGTAGCTGTATTTAAATGATGTATGTGTATAGGTGCTTCTGCCACTTTTACTGGAGGCATCTTCCACAATCATGTAGACATTTCACTAAACCAACACAATGTCTCCTGCAAATCCTTCTACTCTATTTGGCACTAGTGAGGTCTCACATGGAGTACTGTATTCAGTTTTGGTTCCCCAAACTTCCTCATCTATGGACAGATTGGAAAGAGTCCAGTAGAAAACAATAAGCATGATTAGAGGTCTGGGAAGCATGATTATAAGGAAAGGCTAAACGAATTAGGGTTATTAATGTGGAGAAGAGATGTCAATCTTTAAATATCTAAGGCGTTATTACAGAGGATGGAAACAGACTGTTCTCTATACCTGTAGAGTGCAGGATTAGGAGCAATGGCCTCAAACTCTAGCATAAGAAATTTATGTTGAAGATTAGGAGGGACTTTCTGACTGTGAGGGTAGTCAAGCTTTGGAACAGGCTTAACTAGTTATTCCCATAGTTGCCTTCAAATGTTTACATTTGTTTGTGCACCATCTGAGATAACTTGCAGGCTGTATCATTAGAGAGGAACAGACTACCAAGAGAAATGGAAGCTCCACTCCTGGAAATTTTCAAAAGTAGGTTAGATGGACACTTGGTTGGGATGGTTTAGTCAGGGATCATCACCTACTTTAAGCAAGCAGATTAATAATATGTGCCTTACAGAATACCTGAATCTGAGATGGATAAACTTTTGTGAGGTACAGCTCACTTCATCAGATACTCTAAAAGACTATGCAGAGACCATCAGGAAGAAGTAGGTATTTAGATACAAAAGACAGGGAATTGAGACATGCCATAAGAAACCTATTGAAAATATGTCCAGTCCAACCTACAAAAAATCTCTGAAAAATATGCCATTAATTTGTCCCTCACGTGCAACAGATTTCCAAGGGCCTCAGCTTCCCATAAGAAAGCAACCAATATAGTCAAGACCAAAGAAAAACAGTAGTTTGCTTTGAAATAAGAACACTTCAGAGCTCTTACATGGACTGAAGTTTATGTTATTATTTCATACCATGCCCTGACCAGACATATGGTATTATGCTATTAGATGGACAAAATAGTCTGTAGAGATTTTTCCTGTTGTTTTAAGTAGTTTTGAAGATAAACAACAAAGAACCTCTAACATCCTTGCAGATAAGATGTTGTGACAGTGTCCTCCCAGTAAGGAGAGCCAATACTTATAATTCTTCTCAGTAAGGAGAGCCAATACTTTCAGTGGGTAGCCAGATTTTCAGTGTGGCTGTTTGCTGTGGATTTTATTTCAAAGGGTGCAATTGTTTCACACAGTTTTTTGAAGCTGTAAATACTGCTGGCTGGTTTGCGAACCCTTACCCTGAATTTACAAAATAGCCAGGTTCAGTTGTCACTCATAATCTAGGACATTTTGCAAAAATTCCTACCATTGTTATCACAGTTGAGTTCAACAGGTGTTTCAGATATAATCAACATGCCGCAACTACGCTGTCATGTACCAGTGGCGATATAGCTTCACATCATCTACGCTCTAAGCAGGTCTAATCAACAGGATGCCCAGCAATCCTTTTACTCAAAGATTCTCAATGCTATTAACAATAATGAAGAAAGGAAGTGAGGGCTGGTTTAGCTTTGTAGATAAACTGTATTATGTGATTGATTATATATAGCATTAGACAGCTTTTTCTTGTAAATCACTGGCATTTCTTCTTAAGCTTGTCATTGCATAACATTACTTTATTAATAATTGTCTGACACCCTCAAAATTCCTGTCTTTGCTCTCATTTAGTGACTGTAACTAAAGTGCATAAACTGTTTTAAGGCAGACAAGGTTCCTTGGATAAATGTGTTGAGTTTGGCTTCTTTCTTCTTCTGTTGTGAAGTTTCCATTTCAACTGGCAATATGTCCTTAGACCAAAACAGCTATAACCAACACCCCCTCAAGTGTTTTAAAAGAGATGTGTCAGGCCCTATTTAAACTTTTGAGTTCTAGATTTTTTTCAATTTAGTGCAGTAAAGGACTTCTAAAAATTACAGTTATTTCATAATGGTAAGGTAAGTGCTCATTTCTTATACAAAAAGGAAAAATTTACCTAGTGATGTAATGGTTTATTTATGTTTCACTAAACAGGAATCATTTCCTTTTACCCTCAGTTCCATCCTCCTACCTCAACACACATAACTGGCAACCAACTAAACCTTTCAAGTTTCTGTGAAAAGCCATTCCAGGGATGGTTGAAGTGAAAAATAGGCTTTTCTGAACTTTGTTTGAAAAAGGAAATGCTTCAGAAAAAAAAACTCCTACTCAGATCAGAAACAGTTCTAATTGTGCTTTATATCTCTGAAATGAGGATAGAGATAATCTTGTTTTTCTTTCCCCCACCCTCTTAAAGACTTAAAAAGAAAAATGTTGCCTTTTCCTAGCCCTCTTCTCTTTTATTTTAAACCCAAATATTCAGAGGCATTAAGAAATGCATCTCATCTTTGTCATAATCTGTTGTGATCTCTAAAGTTTTACCAGTCTGTTTAAAATTAGGCTCTCAAACTCACCCTTTTCTCGCATGTATTAGAGACTTAATCTTTTAAGGCCATGGAAGATGAATTAAACGTTGCATCTCTAGTAGTTCTTCCTTCACTGGAGTAGTGCTTATTGATACACATACTGTCTTGAATTCCCCTCAAATAAACCAATTATCCTTGGTGGATGTTATGCTATATATATTCTACTGGGTAGCTTTCTTCTAATTATTTCCTCTCACTTCTGTCTCAAACCTGCACTTCATGAATATAATCTTTACTTTTTACTCCCAATTGAAAAGAGGGCTTAAAAGTGGGATGCAAAGGTAAATGATTACAAGAAAACTGGAAGATATGTCTGTGTATCTATTAGAGTCTTGCCAAAGTCTCTACTGCTATCCAGTTTGTGTAACTGAGATTTGAAACTAACAGACTGGCATCAATGTTGGTCAGTTAACCACATTTCATTTTACTTCGCCTTCTCTCTTTGGAGAGCAGCTGTTTTTTAAATCAGAATGGCTTTCATTTTAGACTATGGGAAAAGAGCAAAGCACAACACCAAATGTATTTCTCCATGAAAGGGGAATGTAAAAGACTAAACACATTTCTGAAAATTTTAAACAAATGACTTGGGAGACCACGGTTATATCTACACTTCAATCATCACTGTTACTTCAGTCCAGGTATAGAAAGATCTGAACTAGCTAATGCAATTTCAGCTTTTCCATGCTAGCTCAAGCTCATCTACACAGGCTGTGACTTAGCACAGATATACCCTTCAGTGTATGTGAGACACAGATACTTTTCAGTGAAGGCATGTCTTCGTGACCACAAGGTACCATGGTATACTTGAAATTTCCATTATAGTGTATTCTTATGGAACCATTGAGATAACCTATAATCAAACACTGTTTTTTCATTTTTTCTTTTCTTGGACCCTGAGAAAATAATTGCCCATTTTTAGTAGCCTACAAGTAGGAAATGCAAATGAGTTACCATATAGCTTGCAGCAAAAGCAAACTGGGCTTCAGCATATGAGTTCTGACACATTGTACCTTCCCTCAACACTTCACTGGAAACAGTGACGTTCCCCTAATGTTGCAAAAATAATCCTTAGACAACCAAAAGATTTAAAATGGTCAATGAGGCATTCCTGATTGGCTCACTGAGTAGATGAAGGACCATTCCTTTCCAGTGATGCCATTGTTGAAGAAGTATGGACACTAGTTTCTTTCTGAATGGGTTAGTCTATAATATGGTAGGGCCAAAACTTTTTGGCAGGTATGCCACAAATTAGCACCACACCGTCTTTGAGTGCCACTCTTATCTTTTCTTCCTTCCTGATCTGCTGCTGTTTCAGTTCTATTACTACTGTGCTACAATAAAAATAAATAAATAATATAAATAAATAAATAAATAAAGTAATACATACAATAAATAAATAAAATAAAAAGGCAACAGGCAGAGGCTGCCCATGCCATTTATAGCACTTGTACTGCATAATGGTTACATAGGTCCTGCCCTGCTCTCTGTTTTACTATTTAACAAAGGGCTTACAAAAACATTTAATTTCTATACTCCATCTGGTTAAGGGAACTAGTAAATGTATATTATATACATCTAGATATAGTCAAGGAAAAGTGAGCATATAATTTGAAAGTGATTTGGCAGAACTCAACTGTTTTCCAGTTACAAAATATCAATAAGCAATAGTATTTTCCTAAAGTATTTATCAGATATTTGTGAATTCCATAGTTGATGACTAGGTTAATAAGACTTGCATGCTCTTCCAGTTGTATTGGTTAGTTCTGATTGAAACTAAGGTTCATGGGATTATTTCTACTTCCTTGCTGGATGAATGTGCAAATATTTATGTAATTCATTTTGTTTGTAGATATTGGTGCATATAACCTTGAACATTAGTTAAAAATAAATTACATGATAAACATGCAGTTCCTCCAGGGCCAACCAGGCATCCTTGTCAGCTGGCCCAAACCATCTAGGCAGGCAGGCTACTATGCTTTAATTAACCCTTTGCAGCTGGGCTCCAGCACCTGAGTCATGCACCTTGTTACAGAGAGCCTTCAAAGCTTGGCAGAATGACATCAGCTTAAGACAGAAGCAAGCTACTTCTCTCTACACTAAGGACAAAACACAAAAGAAAATGTGAGTACCAAAGAACAAGTGTTGAGAGAACAAAGCAAAAGCAATTCAATTTTGGCCAACAGCTAATGAATATTTTTTTCGATGCAACCAAACCTATCTATGAACCAAATCCATAGGCTAGGGACAAACATTCAAAAAGCTTGAGCTTGAATGGATTCAACCTTTGCAGGTTAGTCTAACCTGGCTAGGCTGAACTGGTTTCCAACCATACAGACAATCCCTCTGAACTGAGGAAATTCAAGCACATGCCTGCAGTGGCTCAGACTGGAAGCTGGGGGAGCTAGAGCATCCCTTCCTTCCCTTGCAAAGCTGAGCTGACGGGGATTGTGGCCAGGTCCCAGCAGGAGGCTTTGATTAGGGAGGACCATAGACCCCCAGCCTGCCTGCAGTCCCAGGTTTTTCCAGGCTTGCTGCTCAAGCGGCAGGAGTGTTGCAAGTCCCTAGCCCCAAGCCCAGGGATGGTGGGGACTGATAACTGTTAACTGCCCCATTAGGAAAACAAAGGGACATCACCAGCTACTTGTTGATTCTGCCTGTTGATTCAGCACAGAACCAGCACGTGGTCTGCTAGCTAATACACAGATAACTTCTCTGCCAGACAGAGGGGAGGGGGGAATTCTTGCTTAGCAGGGAGGGGTGAGGAGCAGGGGAGAAGCAAACAGCTCTTGAACAGCTTTTCCAAGGAAGGACATTAAGCCACCTTTTGGATAGCCCCCAAAAACCTGTTCGTCTCCATTGTCTCTTACACCATGGACTGTGTGGCCAGCATGTGGTCTGCTAGCTAATGCTGAGGTGTCTGCGAGGGATGGGGGAATGCCTGTTTAGCACAGAGTGTGGAGGGAAAGGAGGCAGCAGAAGCCAGGCAGACACCTGCAGAGACTGCGAACTCCAGCGAAGCAGCCGAGGGGAGGGGACAGCCCTGCTGTGGAGCAGAGAGGCCCACCCAGCCAGAGAGCATGCCAGGATGCTGGCGGACCCTGATTTATCTTAAACCAGCAAGGGGTCAGGGACAGACATTGCATAAACTGCTTTGAGCCAAATCAGTTAAGTCTGATACTACATTCAACCAGGTTTATCTCAGACTGGTTTCAGCCATTTTCCAACTGTTTTTTGTGCACTGAACATCTGTTCTGTTACAGGTTTAAACTGGTTTCTGATTGCTTATATTGGTTTATGTGTAACGTCTGTCCCTAGCCATAACGACCTGTCCTGGGAGCTGTTTAAATACAGTTCCACTATCAATGCATGGTGGAAGAAACACTTTCAAGAGCTTCTGAGATGATACTAGAAAAACCATTCCACAGCACCTTGTTAAGGACTACCTTGTAGATCCACCAACTTAGCTAGAAGGCCTTGAAAGCCATGAAACACCAAAAAGTGGGCGGGGGGGGGGGGGGGCGCGGAAATAGCATGTGGCCCTAATAGAATACCAGCTGAAGTTTATAAGCAAGATGGAAAATCTGGAAACATGAAAGGATTCACAGTGACCTGAGAAATTCCAGAAATGTTAGCATAATCAAGATAGGAGATGGATCAGATCACAGCAATTACCATGTGTCACCAAATCAGCATCACCCTGAGGGTCATCGAGCTCGGTGTCTACATCCTTTTTAGGTTCCCTTGTTAGGTTTAAGGGGGTTTTATGCCTCTCAAGGGAGAACTATCAGACTCCTTAACCTGCTTTGCCTGCCACAGCTTTGATGGAATTAATGATAGGAGAAAATGCCTAATGACAGTCACTGTTTTTGTCAGAAGGGGCAAGCAATACCCTTCTGTCCAGGGTTGGTCTAGTGTAACAATTTATTATGCACTATACAGTCTTATGGGTCAAATTTGGGAGCACCTCTGCCCCTACACTCCCACCTCATAACTCTGAGTTGTTTAACCAGTCTCAGTTAAAGCTGTGCCCCAGCATCATTGCTGTAAGCACTGGCCTTGGCTTCTAGTACCCCCAGTAGTCCATCTACTATTAATATATGAAAAGCTAAGTAGACAGGCTGCTTTTCACTCCTCTGCTGCCAGATGTGTTTTCTCCTGAGCTCACCACTGGGTCTGGGTTCCAGTTAAGTTTTAAGGTTTATGCCTGATTCCTGGAGCCAATCACCAGATGTCTCCACCACATAGCTGTGGATGCTCCCTTCAGCTATAAGGGAGAATGGCTCTGAATCAGCCGGCTCCTGCCTCACTTTAGAGGCATCTGAGGAGCTGGAGCCAGAGCCAGAGCTGGAGCCACAGCCGCATCCCTGCCCAGACTTCCAGTTTGAGCTGGCAGCCTCTTCTAATACTAGTTCCCTGCCCTGCTGCTCATCCCTGCAACACTGGGAACAAGTGGAGATGTCATCCTGGCTCTGCAGCTCTGGTGCTGGATGTCCAGTAAGTTTTGGGGCACTAGACATCTGGAGTGAAGCAGCAAGTGGGGTTTTTTTCCCCCTTTCTTCTCCCTGGCTCTGCTACATCATGGTATTGCATTCCTGTCCATAGCTGGGACTATCCTTGCCCACTTTTTCCTCAATAGACTCATGCTTCATGCCAAGGAGATGCTACCTAAGTCCCAATGCGACTTCAGACCACTCAGAGGTGTAATAGATACGATTTTTGTTACTAGTCAGCAATAGGAGAGGTATCGTAAGCAACCAAAATCTTCACATGGCTTTCACTGATCTGACTTAAGGCCTTTAACTTAATCAATCAGCAGAGAGGCCTTATGAAAAATCTTGATGAGATTTGGATAACAGCCAAAATTTGCTACAATCGTCAGACTTCATGACAACACAATAGTAACCATACTAAGCAATTGTTCAGCAATAGACCGCCTTCTCTATTAGAACTGGAGTCAGGAAACGACACATGACTGGACTTGTACTAAATTTAGTTAAAGGTGGGGTGAACAGATTACAATGACTAGTAAGGCTATTCCAGTCTCAAATTCCAGTTTATAAAACGCATAAGCAATACTAATATTTAAGCAAGGCTTTAAATACAACACCCAACTTCTAAGCAAGACCTTACAGTCTATATATATATTCTTACATGAGCCATCTGATGGATACAGTGAATACAGCTGGCCTGTATTCCAGTACTTGTTTCTTTTCCTGTTGCTCTCCCCCAGTTTCAGTCACATCTAGATTTTGGGTCTGATAAATACTCTATTTACTGGAATATTTTTATTGTATAGAGGAACTGCTAAGCTTAAATTCCTGTACCACTTTCTAGGGCTGTGAGAAACACCACCATTTCATTTCGACTTTCACGTCTCCATTTTGATGGGACAATGTTTCATTTCAAGTCTCATTTAATTTCAAAGCACTGCACCATTTCATTTCACTGAAACTGTTTCACTGTTTCAATGCTGTTTTGATGTTTCACCTATAGGCTAATGGGGAATCACAAAACTGCCTATAACTTCGTCATTTCTTGCCCAATTCAAATGAAACCAGCATGGAGGCTAGCCCCTGCTGAGGCCACAGAGTTTGTCAGGTTTCAAGGAGATAGGTATAGGGGTTTCTGGGAAACTGCACCTCAAGCTGCTGACAAGCAAAACTTGTGACGTGTGACTTTGTGTATGTTAAGGCATGCACTTGGGGCTCTACAGGACACAGTAGTGTGCCCCATGAGGCCTCCTACAGTCTCTTTAAATAACAACAGGTAATAACTTAGTAAGCAGCACAATAGCACCAACATCATCTCAGGCAGCCAAATTGTCACAAAGCCTTTCTTTCCTTTCCTGCAGGAGCTTCTTCTCCAGCAGCTGACAGCAAACTCTTTTCTGGGGCTTAGATATGCCCAGGAGCCTGTGTCCTTCTAGTCAGCTGACCGGGGACAGGTGCTAGAGGTATTGATCTAAAGGCACTGGCAGACCAGATTCTTTGGGTCAATCTGGTATCTTTTAGTAGAACAACTGAATAGTTAGAGAAATATATCTTAGCAAGTTTTGGGGGTTAAAAACCCTTTGTCAGGCTGAGGAAGCTCCTGCAGTTGTTGTGTGTGCTGTTCCTGGATGGAAGGAATAGAAAAGAAGCTAGAGCCTGGCATACATCGCAGTTAAGAAAACCAGTCAGTGAAAATGGAAATGGAGGCATCAAGGGGTGAGGGACAGCTCGGGCAGGGGGGGAATGTACCAGTGCAGGTAAAAGTGGAGCGGTACCTGGGGAGTCAGATGTCTGGCAGGTTGTAGTGTCAGAATTCCAATGTCTATATTGAGTCCATGACTTCCTGTACCTAGGAGGTTGATGAAGGGCAGTTCATAGGCTCATCTGTGAAAAGTGGTTTGTAAATTCAAACAAGCAGTGAACCTCATCACCAGAAGCCAACTTCCTACACCCCAAAACACATCAAATGGGTCCAGACCATGCCATAACAAGACATGCAAAACCTGCCGACAATATCTCCAGCATGGAGATATCTTCACAATACAATACCAAGTGCCCTGATGGAAAATACATGGAGACATCAAGCAACAACTGTGCACCAGAATGAGCACACACCAAAAATATATCAAAGACAACAGAACACTACCTGTCTCCAGTCTCTCAGGCCTGATCCTCAAAGGGAATTTACAAACCACTTTTCACAGACAAACCTATGATCTGCAATTCAACAACCTCATTATCTTAATAGATTTAAGTATTGCTGTGCCAACACAATATATATTTTTGGCAGTGATGGGTGTTGAAATTCCATTTAACTCATATTTCAATTGAAGACCATAATTTCAGAAGTCTTTCCTGACAGTCTTTAACTCCCACTTCCCCCAACAATTCAGGCAATTTTTCTACCAAGGAAAATGTGTATGTCATCAGCTGCCTATACACATGCTGGTTTGCATCACATGGATTAAGCTTTCCTACCATGTTTCCAAATGGCTACAGGGGCACTTTACATAGACCTCATCGACTGAGCTGTAGTTACACTGTCCCAAGACCATTTTGAAATGTGGGGTATGTGGGACATAATACATGTGACTGTGAGCTGTTTTAATTAGAGTGGCTGCACAATTGTATAGGCAGCTAATAAGTCTATAGCCCTACTAGCTCAGAAAACCATGTCCCATGACTCCAGGGTACATCTTAAACACAGATAGGTTCTCTCTCCTCTGCTATTAGTCAAAAGTTGTTTCAAAGCCTTATTCCTAAAATGTTGAAACCTTCTAATTTCTAACCTAAATTTATTTATGACTACTTATAACCATTTATTTTAAATCTTCTTCCTTTCTGGTTCCCTAAAAAGCAAATAGATGATCCCTGAGTGACCCTGTAGCCTCTTGCACATGCCTTCTTCTAATACATCACTCTTCCCTAACCTACTTATAAGCATCTGTTTAGATGTGGGGTTAGCAACCTTTTCAGAGAAGCAGGCCAAAATGAACACAGTTTAGGCCAGCATTTCCAATCCAGCTGTCTCTCCCTGATGTTGTTTCCATTAAAAACGTTACTGACTACAAAATCCCCTACCATTTTAATAGTGCAGAATTGTCCCACTGCCAAAACACTGCTGGTATCTGGGTTTTGCAGATCAAATAAAATCATTTTTCAGACAGGATACAGCCCATAGGCCATTGATTGTTGACCACTTGTTTAGAAAGTCAAAAATAATATCAGTCAGCCTAAGTCCACCAGGGCTCGGTCTTAGAACTGGTGTTGTTCCACATCCTCATTAGTGACCTGGGCGAGGGTGTGGAGAACACCCTGTTCAAGTTTGCTGATGACACCAAGCTGTGGGGGACGGTGAATACACCGGCAGGCAGGGACCGCATCCAGGCAGACCAGGATAGGTTAGAGAAGGGGGCAGATCTGAACAGGATGTGGTTCAACAAGGACAAGTGTAGGGTGCTGCACCTGGGGAGAGGGAACCAGCATTATGGTTATAGGTTAGGGGCTGACCCTCACAGCAGCACAGAGGCAGAGAGGGATTTTGGAGTCATGATGGACTTCAGGATGAATATGAATCACCAATGTGACGAAGCAATAGGCAGAGCCAACCGCACCCTGTCATGCATCAACAGGGGCATCACTAACAGGTCCCGAGAGGTCTTGCTCCCCCTCTATGTGGCGCTGGTCAGGCCGCAGCTGGAGTACTGTGTCCAGTTCTGGGCACCGCACTTCAAGAGGGACGTGGGGAATCTGGAGGGGGTCCAGAGGAGGGCCACTCATATGATTGGGGGCCTCCGTGGCCAGCCCTATGAGGAGAAGCTGGGAGACCTGAATCTCTTTAGTCTCCATAAGAGGAGACTGAGAGGGGGATCTTATGGCTGCCTACAACCTTATCAGGGGCCAGCAGCAGGGACTTGGGGAAAGTCTGTTCACCAGGGCCCACCTTGGAGTCACTAGGAACAATGGCCACAAGCTGAGGGAGGATAGGTTTAGGTTAGATATTAGGAAGAACTACTTCACTGTAAGGGTGGCCAGAGCCAGAATAGGCTTCCCAGAGAGGTGGTGCTCTCACCTTCCCTGGAAATCTTCAAGAGGAGACTGGATAGGCACCTGTCTGGGGTCTTATGACCCCTGCCACCTCCAGTGTCATTCCTGCCTATGGCAGGGGGTCGGACTCGATGATCTGTCTAGGTCCCTTCCAACTCATTGGTTCTATGATTCTAAGAGATGAGTTTGTGGGAGGGAATCCATAGAACAGATGGAATGAGTGTCCCTTTATATCCCTACCTTGTTCAATATAGACTCAGATTTGATTTATCGGCTTCCACTACTTGTTTCATTTACACCTATAATTTACAAGCAAGGAGAGTCCACCAATGAAACCTCCAATCTGAATTTGGAGGGAAAGACTGTTCCATGGGCTTTCTGTAGAGACTATGGTTCACAGTATTGACAAATGAACAATTACAGCAAATTAAAAAAGGGGGAAATTTACTATGAAGCAGCTGACCCATGTGATTCTCAATGTGGCCACTTTGCCCTCCACTAGGTAAACTACTGTAGCACAACCTTGTTTGATGGAGGTTTACTTTCTCTTCACCCAGGTATCAACTACTCCAAAGTAACTTCCTGTCCCCTATTAATTCACTGGAATGTGCTTGTTTTGCCCACATTCTCAGTGAATAATAGTTGTGCATATAAAACTTAAATGTTCCAGAGAAGATATTTAAATATCAAGTCAAGTAATATAGTAGTTGTGTACATATTTTTTTAAACACCTGGTAATTGGATTTCTTTTTTAGCTGACTCCAAATTTTTTTCCCCCCGATGAAAACCAAAAGGAAAAAACCAACAACCTGGTTTACCCTAAACAATTTTTTATCTTTTAAAAGTATGATTAGGAAAGAAAACTCTAAAACAAATGTTATTCAATATTTTTTTTAAATCTTAGCTTTTAACTTCTCTATGTTTTTTAGCCAAAATTTTAACAAATACACTTTTGCAAATTGTTTTAATAAAACTAAATAAGCAATTTTTTCATTCAACATTTTAAAAATCTTGAAATATTGCTCCCCTAGCCAGCACCATTCTTTGCAACCTTTCTGCATAGCCTGTTTTCCTACAGGCTAAATGCTGATGGGAGCTACAGCATAACAGTTTCAATAATGAATCATCTTCCGTCTGTTCCCCAGACACCTTCAGTCATGATAATCTAATCAGCTGTTCAAATTAACCTACATGCCACAGTTCCATATATAATTAACCCTTTCATTTATGTGGGCAAAGATCTTTGTAAATTAAATCTCTAGCATATTATGATAACCTATTGCTGTTACTTTTGAGCTCAGTGGGGACAATTTTGATTTTCATGCTTTCCATCCTGTTTGTCTTCTGTAAAGATTTTGGTTTTCATTTTTAAAAAATGTATCCCCATAGTCAGGTAATTGATACAGATGATTATAAAATTGTATTATAAGAATTGAAGGTACATGTATTTACTTAGTCAAAAGGAAAGAGAACCAACAAAATCAATATAAGTTCACTGTAATTCAGAATTATGAGAAGCAATTTATCAATTCAATTTGTCATTTAAAATCCACATAGTTTGAAGAAAGATGGCTAGAAAATACTTATATTGATGTAGGATCAAAATAAAAAGAAACTTTATCCAATGACTTTTCCATCAGTGTTGGGGATCAGATCCTATTCCAACTATTTGGCATGTAGGTGGATATAGGCACCAAAGTGTGATTCTATTCCACCCTGTTCTACCCTATGAAAATCCATTAATTCATCTATTTTGGTAGCACTGTAGCAAAACCCCCAGTTTTTCTTTTCTTATTTTTTTTTAAATTATTTTAAAATGCATTCCCTCCCCTTTCCCCAACCATTTTTGACTTTTTCTCTCCCTCTCTATTCCTTATAGATAAGTATAGGTGAGTTCTGACTTAGGATAAGCTTTAAACATTTTTATTTTGGTAGCAAGTTTTTGCTTTTGGATATCCACTGTTTTATATTGTATAATTATTAGGTTTGTATTGATTCTTACTTTTGTATGTTGTATTATTATCATTTTTGTATTGATTTTTATTGTTTCAAATGGATATTGTATGGTTTAGGCCTGTGTTTGTAAGTGAACAAAAGTCATGTCAAGTTTCCATTTTATATGTCAAGCCTCTATCTTCTGTCCTCTGCCTGGGCATCCCATGTTACAACTGTATGAGTCACGTACCCCTCCCATTAAATTGGTTCCCAGATGAATGAGTGATTGGGAATGACTGAAATACAATGGTACCAGCTCTCTACTAAATGGCATGTAATGACTGGGCCACCACCTTGCACTGATTCATCCAGGAACCATGGACCTCACCCAGGAACAGGGACAAGAACCCAGCATTTGAAAGGCAAAAGACACTGCAGAACCAGCAACTCTACCATTACAGACACCCGAAACTGCACATCCCTGCATGAAGTACACATGCTCAGTACACCAAGGGCTGACCCTTGCCTGGGCATGCCTCCTGTCACTAGGGTCACACAAGATCTACCCCTATAAAAAGGGGCAGTGAAGATAGACCCAGTGGAACGCCCTCTCCATCTGAACCAGCACCATACCACACCACCTATCCACCCAGAGGCCCTGGTGGTGACCCCGCTCTGGACAACACCTACTGGACAATGACCCCTTTCCAGCCTGGTATAGGTAGATATTACCTGCATACCTCCTCCTACAATTTGGACTCTCTCTCTCTCTGTCTCCCTCTCTCCTCTTGGACTTCAGCCTCTGCACCAAGCCTCTCTAATCCCTGCTGCCATTGCGTGCATGTGTGTGCGCACGTGCAAGGGAACCAATAAGACATTGTGTCACCATCTCCCCGTTTAGTAAAACCAATGTCATTTGCAACCCCAACTTGGGTCATGTTTTACTAAATCCCAGTCCCTTCCATATCTTAAATTCCAGCCTCATTCTCTTTCTCTCTCTCAGCTCCAGCCCTCCCCAACTAGTTTCCCAGTCTCCTCCCAATTCCATCTCTTTTCTGCCACCTCTCAGCCTCTCCTTGCTTTCCTGTTGTCTCCACTTGCATTTCAGTCTCTCCTGCCACTTTTCCTGTGATTTTCTGCTGTCCCCCTGCTTCCCATGCTCCTACTGCCTTTTCCCTGTGACTTTCTGCTGCCTCTCTCTGCTTTTCTGCTGCCCCTGCCACCTTTCAGTCTCTCCTGCTCCTTTTCCTGTGATTTTCTGCTCTCTGTCCCTGTTTTCAGGCTACCCCCGCACCTTCTATAGTAATCCCCCCCCCCCCCGCAGCTTCCCACCTCCTCATGGTTGTCCTGCAGTTTTATACAGCAGCTGCAGCCTTTCTCCAGCTCCCGGCACCTACTGCCACTCCCTGCAACTTCTCTCGCTGTCCCGGAGCCATCCTCTGGGTCCCCACATCCAGATCCCCTCTGTAACACCCATGCTTTCCCTTAGTCCCATTTTCCCTCTCCCCACCTACCTTTTCAGCTCTCCTGTAGCTCTGGCTCCAGTCCCACCCTCAGCCTCTGTGCCAGTATCACTTCCCTGTTCTGTAGGCTTTGGGCATTGTCTTTTAATCGATTAAGGTCAATTAACCTAAAGTTACCCCAGATCCTCAGTTCTTCAGCTCAGGCCCCTCTAGTCTACCAGTTCTAATCCTGGTCCCAGTGACTTTCATTTCCAGCAACTTCCACTCCCTACACTTCTACTTTCTTACCTTAACCTTTCCCCAGGTATCCCAAGTACACCAAGCACATACATACATATCACAATACCCAACTTAGGAACTCACTTGTGTGTATGTGTAAGTGGATTGTATGTGTGTAAATTAGTGAATACATGCACGTGCACACACACACATATAGATAACATTGTGTGCATGTGTGGCATATAAATTAGTAATCCACCTATGTGTATTGAATGTGCAGGTCTTGGTTAACTGGTAACTGATTCTCTCTAAATTTGGTGTGTGTAGCAAGTATGGGCTTAAACTGGTGATAGGTGTGCATGAACCTAGACTAGTTATTTTGAATGTGTATGTATCTGAGTTGTATCTAGTGTGTTTGTGTATATATATGTGTGTGTCATTGTGTACATGATATACAAATTAGTGATCTGTGTCTAACTTTTGGGGTGTGTAGTGTATGTGCTTGAATTAGTGATAGGTGCCTAGTATCTGCCTAGGCTGGTTTGGATGTGTATGTGCCTGAGCTGGTAGTGTGCATGTGTATGCACCTAATTGATTTGTGTGTTTGTATATGTGCAATTGTGTTACACCCACCTAACAATGCAATATCGAGATCCTGAGAGTTGGCCTGACCCCATAGGGCAACAGCACAATGACCTATTGCTTTAGGATTTTGTTATTTTTTTAAAATGTAGAGGCCCACCTACCTTTTGCAGAATGTAATAGTATCACTTTTAAATAGGGTGACCATACATCCCTCTTTGGCCAGGACAGTCCCAGATACCATACGTCGGTCCTGGGTGATAGGTCCAAGGTCCATGGCTAGAGTCCAGTGGGTATGCAGAGTGGTACGGTGTTCCAGGCAGGTGGCTGGGCAGGCACCACTACCACTATGCAGTAGCAAAGCAAATGGACATATGGTGACTCTATCCAAGATGCCTTATTTGAGGTCTCTACATTCCTTGTCCCTTAAAAGGATTTTCTAGAGAATACATGCCATGTCCCCACTTTGACATGGGGTTAGCAAGGAGGAAACTCCTAGGAAAGATGCCGTCAACTTGCCTGCCACACTTTTGATCTTAGAAAAAAAGTTAAAAGAGGGATGGTTGTGGGAGAGATGATACTGGAATTTCCCATGGGAGTACTCACATAATGGTTTAATAGATTTCATAGACATTAGGGCTGGAAGGGACCTCGGGAGATCATCGTGTCCAGCCCCTTGCCCAAAGGGCAGGAAGTCAGCTGGGGTCATAGGATCCCAGCAAGATAAGCATCCAATTTACTCTTGAAGGTGTTCAATGTAGGTGCTTGAATCACCTCCACTGGCAGACTGTTCCAGACCTTGGGGGCTCGGACAGTAAAGAAATTCTTCCTTATGTCCAGCCTGAAATGGTCTTGCAGGAGTTTGTGACCGTTCAACCTAGTCATCCCTTGGGGCGCTCTGGTGAACAAACATTCCCCCTGATCCTGGTGGTCACCCCTGATAAACTTATAGGTGGTCATCAGATCACCCCTGAGCCTACGCTTTTCCAGGCTAAAGAGTCCCATGGCTCTCAGCCTGTCATCGTAAGATCTGTTTTCCTGACCTCTGATCATGCGTGTGGCTCTCCTCTGGACTCTCTCAAGCTTCTCCACATCCTTTTTGAATTGTGGAGCCCAAAACTGGATGCAGTACTCCAGCTGCAGCCTCACCAAGGCCAAGTACAAGGGGAGAATGATGTCCCGGGATTTGCTCGAGAAGCATCTATGGATGCAAGCCAGCGTTTTGGTGTGTGATTAATTCTGGGGCTCTGCCTCCCCTAAACCCCAGCCATACTCCAACCGGTGATTTTAATGATGGTGCCTCTACTCCTTTGTTGATGCTTACAGACAACTGGCAAGTGTCTGAATAGGGTAAAATTGCAGGTTCTTGATGTATGCCTCTTTACCATGTGATTTGGTGAGCTCTGGATACTGCTTAAAGTCCCACACTCAAAACAACAAGAGGAAATGGCTGTGTTCAAGAATAAAAAAATGGTAACTATATATGAACTTGGCACAGACCTCTCTCAAAAGGCCACAAATAATTTGGTTATTAGAATCATCCTTCTTGCAACTCTGACGTCCATTTTCTTACACTAGGATTGTCTCATGGGCCACTAACACCAGCCTGAGTACTGGTCAAATTAAAAAAGACAACAAGAAAAATCAAATGTACCTGCCTGAGTGGCTAAACTAATTAAAAAAAACCCAAAAAAACCAACCAAAGTGTCCTTAATAGTCCAAGGCTAGATTTGATTCTTCAGGCCATGGCACTCTAATATTCAAAACTCCCTCTCATTAGGCAGTCAGTCCTTCTCCCAGGGGGGTCTCCCTGACCCTAGGGGTGTGGCAGAGGCAAGCACCCAGAATTATCTCTGGTTCTCCATGCTGGGGAAACAACTCCACTGGGTCCTTCACTCCTGGCATCATGGTGCACAGAGTCTCCCCTCCACTGGTCAGCATCACTTTTGGCTTTAAAGTGCTGAGGTGGCACAACCCTATGCCACCACCACCAGTGCAGATCCCTGGAGCCACATGGAACATGTGCTAATAAAACGGCGCAGCAGTGCCACACGCCACTCTCACTAGGACTTTTTTTTGCCTGCAGGTAAGGCATTTCTAACTTTAGCCCATACCAGGCCATGGCCCATTGCACCATGTCCAAATGGCAAGGTACACCCATCTCTCTGGGTTCCACCATTACAACAGAGCAGTAGCAATAAGGTAGGTATGCATAGTAGCTGTTTTGGGGGTGTTGGTTTTAGCTGCATACCAGAACAAACGCACACTGAAAATCCTATCAAAGACAAAAATGCACAATTACCTGTGGGTGGACACTTCTCACAAGAGAACCACTCTCTCAGTTCTACTCCTCAAAGGGAATTTGCAAAACACCTTTTATAGACAAGCCTATGAATTAGACTTTATAAATCAACTGGATACAAAAAAACATGGATAAAATATAGACATTGGATTTAAGGCACATTATAACCTGCCTACCACCTGATAACCCTAGGTAACCTGTCTGCATTGTACCAGCTACATTCTATTGATGGCTAGAAAATGGTATCTGCCAGTTTGCTTTTGGGAACTGGCTTGTAGGTAAAGTAGATATGCATTGAAACAATGGTCCAGGGAAATGGCAAGTGCTAATTGATTTCTAAAAGCCTGTTTGTGACAAGGTTTACTTCAATATACCCTGTCTCTAGAACCAACAGACAATGTGTCTGAGGCCAACAGACAAGTGGACATACATAGACTGGTAAACTGAAGACATGTACCACATCATACCATAACTTGAGATAAGGTGGCATTAGGTTACAGTGCTCAAGTGCAGAGTCTCTGGGATTTCCAGTTTTGGTGAACAGACCAAATTAGGAGGCCTGGTAAATAACCAAATTAAGATGTATGCATGTGATGGGTTTGTTGGAACAAAGGAATATGCTGACAGGACAAAACGTGGACAGTATGATGACCACAGGGAGACTAATTAATGATGCCCAGCAATGAAAAGTCAGAGGAGACAAAGGATACAAAAGGAGGGATTTCAGAGCAGCAAGGGGTCACCAAGAGGGGAGTCTGAGGTCACCATGGACAGAGTATGCACCACTAGCCCATCTCATCCACCCCACTGGTATGGAGTAGGCCTTAGCTTTTGTCCTCCAGACTGCTGACATCTGACAGTCAAGAAAGAACCTTAGGGTGAAGCTTATGTACTGACCACATGCATCTTCCATTTGTGACAGCTCTAAGATAGGAAGATAACAATTTTTATATATATATCTGCTATCACTGTGTATCAATAAAATTTCCCTTTTATCAAATGGATTAGTAGTGGTCAGTCTGAGGGTTTGGGTCCACCTTGAACAAGATATCTGAGTCATAAATCCAATACCAACATTATCACTAGGTCAACATTTCCTCACTCCCCTTCCCCCCACCCCCCGGTCTCATACTTATCTCCCATGGCTTCTGATCCTCACTGCCACACATTTGCATTTTCACAGATCTGCATTTTGCATATTGGCTTCTATACCATCCTGGAGAATGCAAAACCACAGCAGACTCTCTTTATGGCTGAAGAAGGGTGTTTGTGCTCAAAAGCTTGCAAAGAACAATTCTTCCAACTATTCAGTTGGTCTAATACAAAGTTACCATATTTACCCAAAGAACCTTGTCTGCCTACTAGCTGTTTTGGCTTCTCTGGGAAATAAAGACATATTATTATTTTTATTATTATTATTTATAAATGTCATGTATACTTCAGTTTGTCCAAGTGATATTACCTTATTTGAATACAAACAGATTAAAAGGGGCTATAAAAAGGAAACTGATGGAAAATGAAACAATGGTAAACATAAGATGCTATCACAAGAAACACCAAGGGTCATTAGTGAAACAATGGGGAACCTAGGAAGTGTAAAGAACACATTAGATGACTTTGCATAACTGCTTCCCTCTTGTCTATATCTTCAAATATATACAGATTGGAACTATATGTTGTTCCTATAAATATGTAACTAAATAATATGGTAGTGTAAGAGTGATGTTCTAGATGAGATGGTCCACACATTTACTGAACTAAGTATATAGTTTGGATAAAATTAGACAAGTTTTAAAATGCACAGCATTCTTCCACATGCCTTTGAGCACTTGAAGCCAGCACAAGATAGGGAAAAAACAGCAGAGAGAAGGTGACCAGAAACATTATCAGGGGGAGCAGATGCAATTAGCAGAAGAAAAGAAGCTGATTACTTGGAGATCAAGGCCTGTCAAAAGGGAGGAGGGTCATTCCTACCTTTCCTGTTGTCATGGTAAAGTTTATGGTTGTATGCTGACAACACAGAAGAGCTGGAACTGACATATGCATATCAACTCTATGAGTGGAAAATTCCAGGGCTCACCCAGCACGTGCCCCCTGAGTGACCTCGGGACCTGTCAGTCATCACTGACCTACTTTCCTCACAGACGCATGCTCAGTAACAGCAGGAGCATGGGGTCATCGCTCCAGAAATGTCTTGAAGGAAAGCAGCCTGATTGGCTATGGGGCTGCTATAAAAGGTTGGTGAACACCTCCCTCAGGGGGAGACCTGCTCAACTGACAGGCAGAGGCTGACTTGTCAGTGACTGTCCTGTCAAGAGAGATACCACCTGGAAGCAGAGGCTGCGATGGCAGGGACTGCTCTCTAGGAGGGCCTACCAGCCCACTGGTCTCCTCCCTCGGTGCATTCGGTTTACGATTGTTCTTCAATTTGATCTCACAGTTACTGGACAGATTGGACTTTTGATTCTGACTACGATTCTGCTCGACCCATCTCGTCACACCCGGCTTCCATCTCGGCTTTGGCTACGACCATCTCTTCATTGTCCACTTGGACTGGTGTCACGACAACTCAACGAGTTACAGTTTTGTTTCTTGTTATTTGTTCATCCCGTTAATGAGCTGTTGACCAGCCCTGGGACTAGCGAGTGGGCAGCCGCCCCTATCCTTCAGGGTAGAACGCAAGGGTTTGCTCGTGAACCCCGTGGGCCAACAGACCCCTTTGTTGTTCATTACCATTTGTGTTTTTGTAACTGTAACCGAAGAAAGCAGCTCTGCCTATGCAACCAAAGCGTAAGTGAATAAATCCAACTTGTTTGAAACCATACGTGTGTCCCATACCACTCAGACTCATCGCTGCAAATCCCACCTGTCCGTGTTCCAACACCACCCACGACCCACCGTGACCTTGGGGCCCTGTTCCCTGACACCTGTGTAGAAAGAATTCAAGAGTTGGGTTATTATAATGTGCCATAAACCCTGTATCAGTGTTTAGTCCTTGGTTCTTAATGTCCATTCAGCTTATGAATTTTTGTTCCCAAGTTCACTTTTTAAATTGGTACGTAGATTTCCCTGGAGCACCAGAATAATGAGATTAGAGAGAGAGGGGTTGTTCTGTATGCTCGGTGACCTTTACACACACTATGGGAGCCTGAACATGTGTTGAATTTACACAAACACGATTTCCATTTGGTGGAAGAGATGGTCCTTGTCATTAAGTTTGATGCACCCACAGTACTCAAAGATGTTTGTTTTTAATTCAATACAAAAATAAGAAAAAGATATATTACAACTATGTATCTGTCACCATACATAATAAAGGGAAAAGGAAAATAAAACAAAAGAAGGGGGAAAAAGAGGGAGAGAAGAACAAGGAATAATATTTTAATAACCAACATAATCTTAAAATTCTTTCCTAATTACATTAAACTTTTCAAAACTAAGCCAACTCTTCCATTTTTGTACCAGATTTCAACCTTTGGAGATGTTCTACATAAAGTCTATGATCAATTGTCAATTTTCAAATATCATGAATTGCTAATTTCCACTAGGATTGTGTCATCTTTCATTGGTCTTTATTTCATTTCAGTCATAAATAGTCTCTATCAGGTCTGTTATGTGACATTATACAGAGTGATGGCACATAATAGGGAAGAGAAGCAGATTTCCAGGCAAATACTGATATAACTGCAGTATTTCCTACACATTGAAGTTTCAGGTCCAAACTGATTTCCTAAAACTTGATGCAACTGTTTTTGCAATGTCCAATATCACATAACTCAGAAGAAGGACTTCATACAATTTACTTAGAAGCTGTTCTCCATGCATGATACCCTTATCCAATCACTTTCTCCACATCAGTTTGTGGGACTTGTACTTCAAAAAGGGACTGCCTTGAATAGAGACCTTTTGATGCAACCAAGTATGAAATTTCAGTAAGTTTGCAAAATTTTGTAAGGTTGTCAGGCTTCAAACATTGTACAGATTAGAGAGTTAGAAAGACAGTGATAAGTAGAGCTTATAATGGTTGATAATGGAAGGGGAAACATAAGTGTCTGTTCAATTTCTACCTATACAGGAGAGTTATCAATCACATCAGCCATCCAGTAGATAGCCTGACTTACTAAGAAGGCATTGTGCTATTGTTGAAAGTTTGGAAGATGGATGAATTGGTACTTGCATTTTTTCAAAAATGAAAATCAACCCATTTTATCCACTCCCCAAAAATGTGTTGAACATTCAATTGATTTTAACAAAATAGGAGTGGAGTATTACAAGAGGTATGTTATGCAATAGGTAAATTAGGCAAGATAAGATATTCTTTTAAAAAAATATTAACATGCTGCCACAAAGATATTGACAAGCTACCCCATAATTTCAGACCCTGTAACATAATCCAATTAAGTATGGTGTTTTGATGGACATGGAAACTGCCATTTGCTAAACATATCCCTTGTGGTATATGTATTGTGGTGTGTGTATACATACATATATACACACCTCAAGTCACTTCAGATATAATCCAATTAATCTTATGGAGAGATAGATTGCTAAAGTGGTTCATTATGATAAAAGGACAGAAACTGATCTCTTAGGCTTAACAGAAGTATTAGTGCATCGCCTGAATACAACAGAATCTTGTGTTCAGTATCTCCTGTCCTAACACCTTTTATATGCCCCTTATTCTTCAAACCAATGGGCACACAAACATGAAGTCTGCTCCAATATGATGGATTAATCGAGTCTGCTAGAGCGTGGCAATTACTGTGCTCCAGCAGCCTCCTGCATCTCATGCATCAGTGTCCCCACACTTAAAAGTGGCGGAGGGGGCACTTGATCTAAAGCTCATTGAACAAGCTTTAGTTCAAGCACTCTCGCCATTTTTAAGTGCAAGGATGCTGATACAGAAATTGCAATGGTGCTTTAATTAAAGCAGCTCTGAGGGCTGCTCTAATTAAAAATGTCACCCTCCCCACCCCCCGGAGCATGTGTAAAGTTGCCTAGAGGTTCTGATGCTAAACCAAACAAAAAGAAGGATAATGGACAACCCATCGAATCCCTCTTTGCAAGGGAAATGAATCAGATAACATATGGATCACAACTCTTTAAGTTTTATACATAGCAGCTGTACCTACCTCATGAATTCTCTGCCAAGCCCCATCATTTGTAATGCACAAAAAGGTACCTCTAGGAAACACAATCAAAGGCCTTCTTGGCAGCAAGTGCTAAAAAGACATAAAGACTTTGGAACTTTGTACCATTGCTACGATATTAAGAATCTGACATATATTAACTGAACCATGCCTTTTTATTTTTGAGAAATCCTACTCGATTTTTGTGAATTAGGGAGGGCCTGTTCCAATCTTTGCGATGAGCTTTTGGTTTATAGAAATATATGAGATCTTTGCTTGGTTTAGGAATTATAGAAATAATAGCCTCACAAAGTGGTCAATCAATTCATTAATTGAAGTAACAATATATCTTAACATTTTTTCATATCCTTTAAGGCCAAAGCTATTTCATCTAATGATAGAGAATACTTTTAAATTTCCCTTTCCATCTCTGAAATGTGTTGTATGGGAATGAAGTTCAGGAACTTCGCTCTTTCCTCACTAGTAAAATTCAGAAATAGAATTGACTGAACTGTTGATTGATATTTCTGTATGTTATATGCCTAGTCCCCCAAGAGTCACTTATAGCTCATATTTTATTATGATTTTATATACTCTTTAGGTTTGATTCACTCTTTAGTCTGCTAGTAGCTTTCATCCACATTCTTCTGATTTCCACTAATCTCCATGTAATCTATATAAACCAAACTCTGCCTTCTGGGACAGTAATTTATTCAATTCATATCTAATATTGGTGCAAATGTGTCATTTATTAGGCAAAGGATGTATGACATACGCATAATCTAAATACTTAAATATTATTTCTAAGGAATCTATTTCTGTATCTCATCCTTTATGCAGAAGCATTTTATACTCCCAAAAGAAGACTTTAATAGTTTTCCATAATAACAAAACAAAAGGAAACAGTAGGTTGATTAAGCTCAATAAAATTTTTGAACTCCTCTAGAATGAATGTTTCAAATCTTATAATTATTCAAAAGAGAAATATTGAGTTTTTGGTCTATAGAATCATAGAAAATTAGAGTTGGAAGGGACATTAAGAGATCATCTAGTCCAATCCCCATGCTCAAAGAATAACTGCCAACTGTATCATCCCAGGCAAGGCTTTATCTAGCCAGGTCTTAAAAACCTCCAAGATAGATACTCCACCACCTCTCTGGGTAATCTGTTTCAGTGTTTTACTACCTTCCTAGTGAGAAAGTTTTTCCTAATATGCAACCTAAACTGCCCTTGTTGCAACCTGAGACCAGTGCTCCCTGTTCTGTCATCTGCTACCACTGAAAAGAGTCTAGCAGTATTGTAGCACTATCTCATTGTTCAACTGCTTCGAAATGACTTAATGCTTTCTTCTAGTTAGCAGTTTGACTCTTCCAGGGCATGTTACATCTTGCCCTTTCCAGGTTACTAATTAATCTTCTAAATTAGAAACCAACAAAAATCCATAAGATTGCCCTGTGAAGTAATCCATAAGATTACTTCACAGGGCAATCCCCATCTTCCTCCCTCAGCTCTAGCGTAAGATCAATATCAATTTTATAGGTAACAACCAACTTCATCAGCTGTTAAATTTAGTATGACTTTGGCTACTGATTCTGCAGTAAGGGGGTTCTATACCACATTACTCTTGTTCCTTTGTCAAAGGAACATGTTTAGATTAGCTAACTATTGTGTAATCATCCTCTGTTATTATAATAGACTGTTTTGAGGATACAGATAAGATACTCTCTTGAACATCAAATAGCCAAACCTGTAGGCCTGAGACTAGCTGCTTCCATCACGTCAGTGAAGTCATAGATGCAGATGCCTAAGCCCTTGAGAAAATGAATGTGTTGTTCTTTTTCTGAATTCAGTGAAAAGGAAAAGAGAAACAAGTTGATTTCATTTCTATAAAGCTTTCTCTTAGATCCTTTCAAACCACCATCTCAAGAATGCTACTCTCTGGAACCTCACTTCAGGTAGTTGAAGGTTGCTATTAAATCCCTCCTCAGTCTTCTCTTTTCTAGATTAAATACAGCCAGTTCCCTCAGTCTCTCCTCAGAAGTCACGTGCCTCAGCCCCCTAACCACTTCTGTTGACCTTTGCTGGGCTCTCCAATTAGTTTACATTGTTCCCGTAGTGGGGGCCCAAAATGGAACATAGTACTCCAGATGTGTCCTCACCCATGCCAAATACAGAGGAAGAATCAATTCCCTTAATCTGCTAGCAACACGCCTACTAATGCAGCCCAGTATGCCATTACCCTTCTTCATGAAAAGGGCACACTGTTGGCTTCTATGCAGCATATTGTCTAGTGTAACCCCCAGGTCCTTTTCTGCATAGCTGCTTCTTAGTCAATCTATTCCCAGCGTATACCAGTGCATGGGACTATTCCATCCTAAGTGCAGGACTTTGCACTTGATCTTACTGAACCTCATGAGATTTCTTTTGGTCCAATCCTCCAATTTGTTGAGGTCTCTCTGAATCCAAGCTTTACCCTCCTGTGCATCTAAAACTGCCCCCAGATTGGTGTCATCTGCAAAGTTGGTGAGGGTGCATTCCATCCCATCTTCCAGGTAAATGATAAAGATACTGGTGGGGAAAAGTGGTCCTAGGACTGACCCCTGGGGCACTATGCTTGATACCACCTCCCAACTAAACATTGAGCCATTGATTAACACCCTTTGAGTCTGATGACTCAGCCAGTTTTCTATCCACTTTACAATCCATTCATCCAACCTGTACTTTCTTATCTTTCTTGCAAGAATGTTGCAAGAAACCATACCAAAAGCCTTGCTAAAGTCAAGATATATCACATCCACTGCTCTTAGCACATCCAAAAAGCCAGTCATATCACTGTAGAAGGCAATCAGGTTGCTCAGGCATGATTTGCCATTTGTAAATCCATGCTGACTGTTCCTAGTCACCTTCTCCTCTTCAAAGTGCTCTGGAAACATGGATTCCTTGAGGACCTGCTCCATGATTTTTCCAGGGATTGAGGTGAGACTGACAGTTCTGTAAATCATCCTTCTTCCCTTTCTTAAAGATGTACACTATATTTATCTGTTTCCAATTATCCAGGACCTCCACCACTCAATACAAGTTTTGATGATCTGTAAGGTCCCTTTGAGCCCTGAACAACTATACTGACAATAATGACTCTGAAATCACATCAGTCAATTCCATCAGCATCAGCAAGCTCCACCTCAGCATGTCTGAAACAGATATACAGCCAATAGCTTTGGGAAATTAAAAATTATTCAATTTTGGAATGTACTGAATGAAGCATTGAAAAAATCTACTCCCTCTCACTAATGGATTCACTGTTTACCACCTATCTATTCAACCCAGGCTTGACATACAACTTTTAATGACTTCCCCAGAAGTAGATTTATGGGTACAGAGGCACAAGACCTATCAATTACAGGATGCAGGCACCTCCCCCCCCACTCCCTGGATATAAACATATTTCCTAAATTTAGATTTTTAATTAAAAAAAGATAAAATGTTGGATTATCTGGATTGGCACCACAGAAACATCCCAAAGTAGAAATGGAATCTATAAGTTCAACATTCACAAGAAGAAAACTACCCTGTGGATCATGAGGTATGTCAATGAAATAGGGGCAGATTTTTTTTATGCAGTAAAATAGACAGAACGTGTGACTTTCTTAAATACACATGAGGTTGCTAACCCCAGCCAACAATGCTCTAATTTTTTAGACTCCTCTAAGGACAGGTGAGTTTTTTGGAGCATAGTAACACCAGCCCTCTAGTTTGTTTTTTAAGAAAACATAATATTTTCTTATTTTTAAATATGGCTATCAAAGCTGTCAGTGCCATTTACATTGGAAGATACACACTTTATAGCACTGGCCATTCTCAATGACTATCTTCTATGTTCAACTTTGTATATAGCTGGTAATTTGCCAGTTTACTTAAATCAAATATACAATGTTTATCTATATACTGCCATAGTTTGTAATATTAACATCATTCCATATAATTAGTGCTCATACTAACATATACATGGTCTTTTGATGGCTACTGACAAGACGCTACCACACAATAGAGTTGCTGGGCACTAACCGTGACATGATGCTACTGCACAGTAGCATCGAAAAAAACATGCAGTGATGACACTGTGCAGTAATGCCAGTTATGCAAGTACTCAGTGACTATGCAGTAACAACCGTGCAGTCTGCCACTTGTGTAGAAAGTGAGGAAAGTGAGTCTCTCAGTCATAGTGAGGGATATCTTGGAGCCCCAAGAATAATTTTATAAGAGTAAGAAGAATTTTAACCATTAAAAGTGGCAGAAAATGTAACAAGATAGCAGAAGCCTGTTAGACTTGCATCTGTTTCAAAACATAACATCCCCTGGCTTCAAATTCAAAGAAATCACTGGAGCTACATCAATGTATATAAGCAAAGAATTTCGTCCTCATTACCTGGTAATATCAGGGTCATAATATTTTTTCATCACCAGGCTAAATAAGGATTATATCTGGCTGAATTATTCTGGTAAATAATTAAATACTTCCACTTAGGAATTGTATATAAACAATTTAAAGTTTTCTGTATGTTCTTATATAAATTAGATCCCAAATAATTTCTATGAACAATTTCTCAGCCTATACATTAAGCAAAAGTGGTTAATTTCAAGCATCTACTATTCGGAAAGTGGAGGTGTGTTCTTCAGTTTGATCATACATATCGATTTCATGGCATGCTGATATTCCCTGATTAAGTTGACATACTTACAGAATCACATTTCCAGTTAAAATGGCCATTTTTATTTGAGTCTGTAACCCTGTGTGAAACTATATTTACGGAACAGCATAAATAAATTCTAAGCACATACATTTAATAATTCAAATGAATATTCAGTGTAATGTTTTACTTCATTATTTTATAGTACTGATGCCACATTTTTTAAAAATGCCTGCAGTCATAATTATTTTTGGTTCATATTAAGGTCTTGTACTGTGGCAGTAGTAGATTAACAGTACATTTGCCTGTATTGGATGAAACAATCACTTACATTATAGCACTCAGATCCTGTGATGCTCTTCTGAAATGCCTAATTAAATATAAATACGGATGGAAAAAAATAATGTTTGGACAGCCATTGCTTGTGCAGCACTTTCATATCCCACTAAACTAATTAACTCTGCCATGCTTCAAGTGACTTCAAAGTGTCATCACTCATTGCCAGTGAATAATCAGAATACTGTTTTTGTGAAACATAAACCAGTTTTATCAACATATTTAAAATTTTAAAAATTGATTTGAAGATCACACCATAATGACTCACTAAGTCCTTGATCATCATCTTCTCCGACAGACCCATATCTTCCATGTAGCCATATGTTTTTACCGACGAAACATAACTCAGTTTCATGTTGTATTATCAATACATCAGAACAGCAAACATTCCAACACTATTGAATACTTTGAAGTGCAGCTTCTTGCCTCATTGTGTATTCACAGTCACTCTTTTCATCTGGAAGCATTTAAAATTTTGCTATACACGACTCTACTTTATGTTGAGTTGCTAAGAGTTCTAAGAAATCTCCCCCTGCAGGGAACAATAGATTGCAAATGCAGACCTGCGGAACAGCTTAGATACCTCAGCAAAAGAGAACAACGTTTAGTAGTTTGCACTGCATTTAGCCATGCATGGTTATGATAAAAATCGCAATTTTCTTGTAATTTACTAAACTAAAAGCAAGAAAAAATTGGGCAAGGAATAGCAGGAGAGAAAATGAAGCATTGCCTTTTTCTTGGACATTGTTATTTTCCAGTGACAATACATATGATTTTAAACATGAGTATTATGCTGACCTTTTAGGGCCTCAATGAATAAAATCACATAAAAACCTCTTGTTTCTTTCTATCAGAAAGACACATACAGGTTGCTTCTCTTTCACCGGGGACACTTACCTAATCCTTTTGTTATAGATTTTCCTGCCAGATTCTTGCAGTACACTCTCTCCTTTAATCCCCTGTTATTTGTTCTCCCCAAAGACCAACAGCCAGGATCAAATGAAGCTTTTTTTAATATTCTTCACTGCACAGCTGGTGACTTAGAAAAGATAGCTCTGGAGCTTGTGTCACATTAACCTTAACCAGAACTCACAGGGAAGGGATTACATCCTGAAGACACGCTTTAATTTTCTAAACCTGCTCCAACATACCCATGTGCTACAGTTATGCTATTCAGTCATCAAATTCAGTAAGCACAATAAACAGAACTCTCTCAGAAGCAGACCACAACACAATGTGCAGAAATATATAGCAAAATAAAGATGGAATAGTTGCATTTTTATGAGCAAAAGTTTGAGTGGTATTAGAGCTCAATGAGTTTTTTCTATACATATATAGATGATACTCTATGTGCAGGATGAAGATGCATAACCTTATTTATGAATATATTATTCTAGATTGTTTTGAATACATGCACACAATGATCAATTGTTTTGGTGGCCCTTGAAGCATGTTTTCAGTTAGTTTTAAAAGGTATTTCAAACTAGTTCACTGCTGCTGAAACGTTTTGGCATGATTAAGCAGTATGTTATGAAGGGAAGCTCTGTGTATCATATTTTATTTTTTATGGGCTGATGAGAAAGGGAGGCGGAAAAAAACCCCACTGTCACAAATATACAAAATGAAGAATGGGTGCTAAACTTAGATATGTCTAGCTGCACTCTCCATTCAGCTGTCAAAAACCAAGCCCCTAACCTCACTTTCCAAACCCAGAATGGAAGTGGCAAAGATGCTTTGCTGATGTCCCCTGCTATTACTTTCAAGCAAACTGGAGACGCATCCTGAAGAGGTGACAAAAAAACAAACAAAAAACAAAACAACCCCCCCCCCCAAGTGTCCTTACCACCTCTGTGCTGGGTTTAAGGCATGCTGAGCATGAGCAGGTAAATATGGTTTAGGTCTGGCATCAGTTTCAAGAAAGCCACAGAGCCAATATAAATATGCTTTAGATGTCAGCAAACAGAATCAATAATTGAAATTTTTATCCATGCTTGGGAAATTACATAAATGTGAAAAGATAGGGACAGCAAGACACATTTATATCTTTATTATAAAAGAAAATGAGCCTGAAATTGAACACAATGATGACCTAGATGAAACTCAATTTCAGAAACACTTTACATTGAAACTTCAAAATATGCAATTTATTCCTTACAAAATATTATCTGTAACTATAGTGATATTCAATGGGATTGAGGTGGATTTAGTGATTAAAGCAGCCATAAGATTTAGAAATAATACATTCTGAAGGTTTATTAGAGGCATTGAAACACTGATGCATAATATTAAAGGCTTCCAGGAAGCAGGAGATGATAGTTTCCAGTTGTAAAGACATAATAAATGATCAGTCATGACATTTGGAAAATTCAAAGTAATTTTGGTTCCATTCATTATGGTAACCCTTCACTGATTCTCTCCTAAAGTAGAGTGGCCTGTTCTCATCAATTGCCTCATCAGTTGTCAGTGAACAAGGGAGTCTAAGTATGTGTAACTTAAAAATTGAAGAACTAGTGGAAGGTGTAACGCAAGAAGCCCACACCTTCTTTCAGCTTCTCAGACAGTAAATTATATCAATTTTGAATTTCTGACATACTGCCAAGGTTCACAGATGAGTACTGTAAGCCGCTTAACATATTGTTCAGAAGACTGAATCACAGAAAACATGATTGATTCAGGCCATAAGAGATCATTGGTCCATGATGTTATCTTGTGCCCCTCCCACCCATGGCTCCCAGTCCTGGTGCTGCTGCCCACCCACCTTTGCATTCCAGCTGCTGCTGCTGGAATCCTCAGGCTATTCCTTCCTCATACGGCTTCCATAGGCTGCTGCTGCTGCTGGGATTGGAGCAGATTGCTGTAGTCCATAGGGTGAAGCAACCTATGGCCAGGGAACACAGGGGGACCTGGGGACTCTCTGCAGTGCAGGGCCACTTGTGCACTGTAGCAAGATTTGCCTGCAGGGGCCTGAGCAGTGCCTCTGCATTGGAACAGTGGGGGAAGTAGTTTGGCTCAGGAGGCTCGCATCATATGGGGGAGACAGGTGTGCAGCCGGGGGAATATCAGGGACTCATGCAATGCCATGGGCAGTCCCCATGGCATGTACTCGGGGCATATATGGCCCTTGCAGCATGTGGCTGGTAGGCCTGTGGCTCCTGGCTACTCAGAAATCAGATGGTCCCTTGATATAGTCCATCTCTCTATCCCAAAATAGGTTCAAATAAATAAATGATACTCGCCAACTCTTTGTCTAATCTGTTCTTCCACAATGCAAACAATGGAGACTCCATAACCTCCCTACCCAAGTTATACAAGAGTTTAATTAACCTTATATTAGACCATTCCTCATTATGTCTGTCTTACTTCTCTCTTACTGCAACTTAAGCCTGTTCTTTTTCATCTTATTCCTGGTAGCCCAAAGCACACTATAAGCCTTTCGACTTTTAAGCAACCTTTACGCATTTGAACACTGTTAATGGGAATCTTCTTCAGTCTTTTCCTGAAACCAGGCCCTTCAACCTTTTCTTGTAGGTCATGTTTTGTGTACATCATAATTTTCCTGGTCTCCTCCAAAATCTTTTTAGTCGGACATTTTTTTAAAGTACAATGCCAAAAATTGGAGAGAGATACTATGCTATTTTTCAATTCCATTGCATAAGCATTATAGGATAAAACTAAACAAACTGTATTATGGTACACATTGTTGAACAAAGAAGAAAATGAATTCATGTTCTGCGTAAACAGACACAGAAGGCTGGGTCTTCTAGGAAAAAAAAAAAAAAATCTTACCCAGATTACTCATTTAGAACACTGAGTTATTTTTAAAGACGGATTAAGTTCTGAGGACGAGACAGAGTGAATAACCTCTGAAAAGAAAACAATGCATATTTATTGTTTTTTTCAGATTCCAGAGCTGACAGTGTGGTAAATCAACAAGATATTTGCAGAGTTTTGCAGGGCTTTCAAAATAGAATAGGAACAGCCTTTCAGAGTACTTTGTATTTAACAGCTAGTTTCCTAACAGGCATTTGCAGCAGGAAAAGGGATCAGGAAGCAACTGAGTTGAACGGTACATGCGTCTAAGAAATGGCAGTGTGCAAAACAGGTCTTTTGAGTTTTGCCCAGAAATTTTAATAGCGAGAAACACAGGATAAAGTAGTAGCATTCCCGTGGAATTAACTTGGCATGTTTATTTAGTAAGTTACAGCTGTTGGTAGCTTTCTGACTTAAACACCTTTGTCTGACAACCTGTGCCCATGATTATATGCATACAGCATCACAGACCTTAATTCAAACCAACACCGTTGCATGGATTATTAGAGTGTGTCCCTTTTGACTTCATTTCAATATAATGAAATAAACAGCTAAATATGAAGGAGCATGATCCTGGTGTTCTATTTATAGGGGACTTGCAACTCTGACCTTCATTTTATGTTTGAACAGTTAAGTGCCATCTTCACAAGGCTAAATCCATTTATAAAAATAGATAGAACTGTATAGTTATATCTAAGATTAAATGAACTAAGGATACATTTTAAAATTGATATTTTTGTTAGAGATGGAGAAGTCTTACATAGTCCATCACATACACACACAGGGTTTTTTTTTCCTAAAGCATAGGTTCATCTGCTCCATCCCATTAGAATATTTTCTGGGGTGTCACTTCATAAATGTCATACTCCCCATATACTGAAAAATATTAAATTAATGAGCATACTTCAGTAAACTAACACTTGGCATGGGACATCAAATCCCACCAAATAGTGAAGCACTGTGTAGTTCTCTTGTCTAAAAAACAGATCATGAAAGTCCCATTTTAGTTCCATTATCCTTGAATAGGGAAGGAGCAAAAATCAATTCACGTGCCCATCTTGCAAAACCCTTTTGGTGGTCAGATTCAACCCCTGGCAGATGTTTCTCTTATACTCTTGCAGGTTCTGGCAACACTGGTAGGCCATCAAAAAGAAATAAATGGGGTTTTTTGTTCCACTTTTTCTCGAGTATAAATGTGGAGGAAGAATTACAGCAAATACCTTCAAATTCTATCCTGAATCAGAATGGCAAAGGCAATTTGCCTGATAAAATTGTGGTTATTATAAATTACATTATAAAAGTCTGCTATTTTTTCCTGCTCTAATTGGTGCTTAATTTTAAAAAGTGAAATTCTCCTTTAGCCAGGAAATTTAGTAATATAATATTATGTCTGAAAGTATCCATTTTCACCAACGCCTCTAGTGATAGGTGAATTATTTTTGCCTTGTTACTTTTTCCTTTCAGACACTTCATTGCTGCTCAAACAGATAACTGTCAAGAGGCCTGTATCATGTGATTCAGAGGGAACGTTGTCCATTGACTTTTCTCTTTCTCCTTTTTCCCCCTATACTTTTTTCTTTCTTTTTGCTCTGTTGAACTTTAAACACCACAGATACGTTAATGTAAAAAATTCCCAGAGAAAGTCAGGCTCTGAAATTGTGTCATCGTGTAAAGGTTTAAAACTTTTGTGAGATTCGGTTTGTGCTGTATGAGACACAGAAATTAATCAGTGTGTAAGATGAAAAAGCAGGCCAGTAAAATTAAGAAAAGGTCAAACAACAGGATAATAACAATTGATACGCATGTTATTTTTACATGACTTTTCAGTCATGAAAGACAATATAATTCACACTGAGGTTGTGTTATTGTAAGTCCAAGTTAAAAGAGAACAGATTGTATGATCTTCATAGGATGGAACTTGTGGTCAATGTTTTATTCTCTTGTTTGGATCGTTCCTTACAGTTAATGCTACCTAAATAGAAAAATCAAGCAGCAAAAATGTTTTACTGTATGACTGAAATCTTCTCTGTTATACAATCTGTCACTTACTGCAAGGTAAGAAAGGTTATAGCAGTCAAATTTTATTTATTGAAAACCAGCCAAAGCTAGAAAAACATTTGGATCCAAGTTTCCTTTCCTAAAAACTACAAAGCTCAGGTAGATGAACATAACAGAATTTTGGTCCATTTCTATAGTATGCATATTGGCAAACTCTTGACAGATGCCCCATAAAAACAGAGCTAGCTGGGATCTGGATAAAGTATCTTTACTTTTCCTCCAAAGTTCTTGCTGTCTCTAGTAAAGAAATGGATTAGGTCCATGTATGTTCCCTTATACTGTGTGCATTTGTATGGTTCAAATACCTTTCCCTGATGGCATTAATTTGAGTGGTACTCACTACCTGATTACCATTATTTTCTATTTGCTATAAATGAAAAGTTCAATATTCTTCATTCACATGACCATCTTTAAAAGATTCTGACTAACCTTTCACAGTCTCCTAAAGCACAGCTAGAATGATATTCTCTTCTGCATTCCACATTTTATGTTTTATCAGAAAATATTCACATTTTCTATTTTATGTTTTAGAATTTTTTTTTTTCCTTGTGTGAACCTTAAGGCCGCAAAAGGAATACTTTCCCTTAAGGTAAAGAAACTATAATAGGAGAGAACACAAGTTCATTAAATGGAAACAACAGCAGAAGGAATAGCAGATGTAATGGAAACAAAGGCACTTAAGGATAAAAGTTACCTTAGGTTTAGCACAGTAGGTGTCTTTCATGACATGAATGTCATAAGCATATTTCTTATGATGGCTGATGCATACAACTACAGGAGACCCTTTTAACGACAGTTTTGATGATGAACTCCAGATTATCGGTCTATGTGCATTCTATTGATTCTATATGATAAAAAACATATTCTATCCTGGAATGCCAGAGGCAGCCATCTGCTACCAATGCTGTCCAGTCCCACCTATGCCATTGTCAGAAGTCACTTTTTGACTGTTCAGATGGCCTAATGGGAGGGAAAAACAAACAGTTCTTTCTAACTCCTTCCCAGGCATCTGCGAGGAAAGTTTCCAAATGCAGAACCAAAAACAAAAAGGTGTGGGGGCTAATTTCCAAAACCATGACTGGATGTTTCAGAGCTACAAATGAAGCACTGAAATATGAAGCAAAAAGAGCAGGACATTATTTTATATTAGAGTGGGGAAGTGAGGGATTTAATTTCAGATCAACCCATGGGCGACTGGTGCCTCCCGAGTCTGGGGGGGGCACCAGATCATTGACTGGGGGGGATCTACCAGTGGCCAATTACCGAGCCTAGAACCACCAGCGATGAAACCAGGAGAGCACTTCTGCCGGCACTTCCAGTTTCATGGCTGGCACTTCCAGGAGTTGCACAGTCAAGCTCAGGGGGGCACCCCCTATGCACTGTCAATGGATCAACCAATAGTAAAGCAAGCTTTCTTAAGGAAGACAAATTCTGGACATTGTGTAGAGGCGGAAAAGTAATTCTATCCACATGGATTCTCACATAAGTTTTGCTTTGCTGCTCTAATCTAAGGATTTCATATACTACTTCCCAATTGACTAATCGCATATTTTCTCGCATGTAAACTACACCTTTCCCTGCTCAACAATAGCTGGAGAAAGTTAAGGTATGCATTATACATGAGGAAAAGGTCTTCCTATGCGTACATAAATTTGGTGGGGAGGAGTGGGAGTGGAGCAGTGGTAGGGTAATTGCTGTGGCTTCACGGCATCAAGGCTAGTGAGCAACTGTGAGTCCTGGCACACACCTCATTAGTGCTGGTGTGGCCTCTCAGCCTCAGAGACCCCAGGCCTCAGATACTTACCTGTATTTTAATGCAAAACTTTTTTTTTTCCTTCTTGAGGTCTTCTCAAAATATTTAAGGGGAACACTCTATGGGAAAAAAGATAATAAAGGCTGGCTTGTTTTGCAAAGACTACATTGTTTTTTTTCTGGAAATGCCTACTGAGTGCATTACTACCAAAGGAGAGAGCGTCTAAAAGAAGGTTCATAATCTTTTGAAGCTAACTGGAGGAGTAGAGGTGCTAAATGCAGACAGACAGACTCCGGGTGGAATGGATTGTAGTGCTAAAAGACGTAACCTTCCAGAGAGGCTATATAAAAGAGGCATTTTAGGTGCATCTACACATGTACTTTACTGAGAAGATGACTAATTAGCTCTGCAGTAAAGCATCACAGTCTACATATATGCTGGTAATAGGGTGCAGTAAACTAATTAACTCTGCCATAGGCTAGTATTGTTGGGGACAATACAGTTTTATGACAGAATACTTTACTGCACTGAAATGACATGTAGATGCTGACTGAGGGTGTAAATTGCACTCGGTCCGCCCAGCCAGTAGTGTCCTGCTCTGCTCTGATTCAGATTGCTGCCATCTCATGTGCACATGTAGATGCTGCACCCAGAGCAGCTTACTTCAGGTCAAAGTTCTCCAGACTTGTTTGCATTACATTAGTTGCAATGTAGAAACACCCATACACTCTTAAATCTGTGACATTTTCTAAAATACCCTTCAACACACTACTCTTAAGCATTTTTGAACTTGTTTTCAAATTCTACTTACTTCTTTGACTTACTTCCTTAAGCTAAACCAATGAGGTAATATCTAATGCATCTTTCCATTACCATGTTTTTCTCTTTTGTTTGTTTATTTATTTATTTTGCTTCAGGCTTATGATTATCAGGTTCTTCTTTGAGAGCTACATGTTCATTTCAGGAGTTTATCTGCTGCATCTTGACAGCACTTCTGAAAGATTTAGTAATCTGTGTCTTTATCTTTGCTGAACGCACAAAGAAGGGAAAGCACAAAAAGGATTAAGATGTTATTTAATGGTGTATGGGTTTTTCTAAATTTAATTCTGTTAGTTTGGTCACAAAGTCTATGAAGATTTTTTTTTTCCTATTTAACTCTCCACCTCTTCTTTTTTTACATGCATTCTGGACCCGCTGTTACAACAATAGTTAACACACAAAAGAATGTAAGTCTAAATATTTGTTTTTAAGAATGTTTCTGTTCCATGAAAACAAAACAAAGAAACCCAGTGAAAGTTACAAGGATTTGAATATAAAAATTGTAACAAGCAGCAAAATATTCTAGGTTCAACCCATATTTTTAATCAATTTAATGTAACAAGTACAATGCGATAGAACCTAAAATTCTAAAATTGCTGCACCACTTTCATATAAGACATCTATCCCCCATATATTTGTCATACTTAACTGTAAAGATCTCTTAACTGGTGAAATCAGAACTGTGAAAATAAATATTTTTCAGTTTACTAACTGAAGCCCAAAAATAAAAATAATATCCTGTTAGCTGATAAGAAATGAAGTCTTAGTTTCTCTATTAAAGAATATATCAAAAGACACTTGAAACACTTCATTTGAGAGATTTTATTGTTTTAAAAATGATTTGAAGTAAACTTAAAAAGAATTATATTAGTGAGCGAAAAAAATCAAAATATTTCATTTAAAAAGTGACAATCAAAACATTTATTTTTAACTTAGATTTTTTTGGCCAGATTAAATTTAAGAAAAAAAAAAAATCAACAAAATCATGACTAGTGTTGATTGACCTGATGTTTAATCCTTGGTGCCTACCGACATTAGGGCCCCTTTCCAACTTCTGGACTTATGACACAGACGCCCACCCCTGACCCAATAGACATTCACCTGCTGTGTAAGCTTGGAGGGGAGGGGGAACTGGAGCCACCCTGGCCATCAGAAATCTGCTGAACTGCACCTCTTTCAATCTCTGCCCCCCACCCCCCCATTCTGGGGCTGTCAGTGGGGGGGGGGGGAAGGGAAAGAAAACAGACCTTTTGGCTGCTGAATGGCCAGAGCTGGGGGGAAGGGAAGGGGAGGGGAGGAGTTGGAGAATGGACCCTTTTTGCCTTAGCCTGGCTCCCCACAATATTCCAGCAAGGGTAATTAGGCAGGGGCCTGTAAGGCAAGGATGCTCTATTCTCTCCACTTCCCCCTCAGCTCTGGCCATTCAAAGCAGCTGGGAGCTCCATCTATTTCCCCTTCCCTTTCACCCAGCCCAGCACCCCATATGAAAAATGAACCCTGGAGGGAACTCAAGTTCCTTAAGATGCTCTGCTTTACAATGCCTTAATGTAATACCTCATTTGACCAGAGTTAGTTTTTTTTGTGCATTTGGCTGTTTTAAAAGTGCTCTGCAGTTGTGCATGTGTGTTGAATCATGGCTGTGGAGCACTTTCAGGGGCCCAATCCCATGAAAAATTACATTTGTATATGAACCCTTTTTGACATCCAAAACAGTTTCCTGAAAGAGGCCACCTTACTCTAGGGGTAAGTTACATTTAAGACTGCATTACATCTCCTTTACATTGCCAAAATATTATAGCGACGCTTCAGTGAAAATGATAGTTGCACTCTTTTATTCATTTATGATAAGGTAGAAGATCTCAAATACCAGTACCAATAGAAATACCATTAAAGTTAAAAGCAGTAGTACAAGAAAATGGGCTTGGAACCAGACTCTAATTTTCCTATTTAAAATACAACTGATGAATTGTTAAATATATTGTAAAGTAGTTATATGTTTTCTTCTATATTCCTTCTGCAGTAGCACACATAAACATGGATATTTTATCTCTAGCAGGAGTTATTAAATCTGTAGACCTTCGCAAATAGTAAGTACTGGCTGTGGAGACTACTCTGAATACAAAGAAACTGGTTGAATAGTCCAATACTTGCCTACAATCTCTGCCAAAATTAACCCACACATTTTCAGATTTGTTCATCCAAGCCTGATTTCCACACTAGAAAGAATTATTATAGACCATAAGATACTCTAATTGTTCCTTTTGAAATTTTTTCCTAAATCAACAAATATTAAAGAAAACACATAATACAAAGTGATAAAACTGTGGTTATCGCTTTGCATTATAAAAATTCAGCCAGAATTAGAATTAAAACTAAATCCCAATAATCCATGTCTGAAAATGATTATTGCCCCTTCTACTCCTGCAAAAGGTAAGTACGTAATTTTTTCTTCCCTTGCGTAAGCTTAATGGCTCTATTTTCAGATTTTATTTCCACTGTCCATAGAAGTAGAACAAACAATGTTTTATACAGAAAACTAATTCAACAATGTAGATAACTGGAGCTGTTTCTCCATAGGCAGATAAAATTTCATGATCATTAACTATAAACAATAACCATCAACAATAAACATTTAATGATAATCATAAAAAGAATTGGATATTATAAAGACCAACAAATACACAGACATTCTATGCTAAAGTCACTGTTGTACATTTAAGAAGAAGCTTTACACCTCACTGCATGACAACAAATGATAAACAGCGATAATCTTCTAATTGCAGCAGTTCAGCACATTTTTGAGACTTTCTCTGTAATTTTAGTACATAAACGCTATTCCAGCTTGTATCTTTTTTTGCATAGACCTTTAATGGAAACTACACTGTGATAAAGTTTTGCAAGTGAAGCTAAATGGGTTCATTTTTAGCATTTACCAATTTTGCAAGTAGGCAACACTATGATTAATGTCCTTTACATAACAGCAATTTTGCCCATTTTTCACCATAAACAAATAGCAGTCCCCACCCCTGGAAATTATTTTTTTCCTTTTCAGTGTATAAAATATGTGGACCCAATGGGGGAAAGCTGATTTGTTCTTGCTGTAATGTTTTCACTAGACAGTTATTACCACAGCAATCTGCATAGCTCACACAAAGTTCCTGACTCAGCAAGGTGCTTAAGTATGGGCCTAACTTAAAGCACATGACTAGTCCCATTAACCTTAATGACTGCCATGCTGTAAGTTACACAGCTGCTTAAGTACCTTGCAGAATTCTGGCTAAAGAGAGGTTAGAGTGGGGAAAAAACAAGTAAGCCCCACATAAAAAATTATCAGAAATGTACTTAAAAAGAATGAACTAAAGAACTCATACAAAATTCACACAACTATTTCAAATTCTTCTCGTATTCTTATGTATTGTTTCTAGAAATTATGCTTTAGAGCCCTTTTATGCTATTTATTTAATATACTATAGGTAGAACAAGTGTAAGAATCTCATCCATTTAGACTAGAGCACTTGCCAGAATAAGTGGCAGAGAGTCACGGATTTAAAAAAAAAAAAAAACTACAAAAAATTAGTTTTATTTTTGCAAGGTTTTTTTTTTCCAAGAAAAGGTAAACAATACTTTTATTCTGATGAGTCCTCCTAAATAGGCTCATGAAACCAGGTGTTGAAATGTGTCATGTCAAATTTGAAAAAAATTACTTGCAAGAAAATCTTTTTTTCTAAGACTAAGTGGAACTGAATTAAATTGATGAAACTTAACTTTACAATTCAATATGGAATGTTGCATTTACTGTTATGCTCACATATGTGACAGGTTTTAGGTTAAAAGGTACATTATAATCATCTGTTGAATCTCCTGCATGTCAGAGGTCACATAATTTCATTCAGTTATTTATGCATTTTGCCCAGCAAAATGGATGATCATCTAGAACAGATAACACCAAAAAATTCCAAATGAGAACCTAAGGAGAATTAATTATGTTTGGTAATAATCATTTCAAGTGGTTAACTACACTCACTTTTAACATTTTCTATGTAAAGGGCAAAAAATGTTATCTGCTTTATTAGAACCAGCCCCCTTAAATTCTACTTCTAAGGCATGGCAGTATTCTTCCAGAAACTAAGAGGTGACTATTCAGCCAAACAAAATCTGTACTGCTGGAATCCTATACATCTTTCCTGGAGAAAAATATGCTGTGGACAAACTAAGTATAAAGTGATTAAAATCCAAACATGATTGTCTCTATAATAAGAAAGTTAAGAAAAGAAAGTTCAAAGCAATTATTTTAAATGAATAAGTGATATTATCAGAAAGACAGCAATAAGTAAGTAGTGGAAGAGAGTACAAACTAAATTAAGGAAGTTTCAGATGTGGGACCTATGATGCAAGCTAAAAATTAGAAGTGCCAAAATTCATTCCTGAATGATAACCAAAGAGATTGTAGAGTGCAAAAATGAGGTATCTAAAATTACTAGTCACTTTCTAAATCTTTGGCCTTAATCTAAATCAATAACACTCTACTGTAAAAGTTGTCAGCAGTTTCCCATCCTAAGAAATAAACAATTCAGGAACTGCATAATGTCATAACAAAAATTTTAATTTTTTTCTTCACCATCTATGCTTCCTTTGTACTTACCCAGTCTACATACCTACTTATGTGATAGGTTATGCTCTAATATCATAACTCTTCAATGAAAAAACAACAAGGTCCAGCAGGGGTAGAGATAATAAGACACCTACAATTGCTCTGAGAAGACGCAATGCCATCCTGAAGCATTAAAACATTCAAAATACTATTGAAAAAACAAATTATTCTGCCCATGCAAAAATACTGACAGCATTCATCCTCCACTCTTATGGTAAACTTGGGTTCTAAAATGCACATCCCATTTTAAGCAATGGAATCATGAAAAGAAGATATGAAAAAGTGGTGTATTACACAAGATCTCTCATTAATTTTCATTTCATCTAACAGTGGCTCCTCTTGGCTTTTTTTGTGTTTCAGAATCTTCTGGTGCAAATAACCTGAAAGCTGAAACTGAAAAACTAAGATAAAAATCTGTATATAGGCTTCTTTTTATAAGCAGACACAGCAGGCTAATTTGTCAAGGACATTCTCACTGTGCTACAGTGCTAAACATATATGTATCTGTAAAATTCCAGCAGAGCAAATGGCTGAAACAAGTGTCAAGAAACTCAGTCATCTGCTGTACTAATAACCACAAGACTATAAACACCATGCTGAGAAAACATCCATAAGGAGCAATGTCATTACCTTAACATTTCAGGTTGGCTTGATGAGCTGTTTATTCCAATTAACACAGAAGGAAAATTGCAGGGTAACTAGCACCTTCATTTAAGAAGTCTCTCTCTGATGTGCAACTTATGATGAGTTCTGCAACATACCTTCTTGAAGATCACAACATTTAAAATGATGTTAAACCATATAAGGCAACCACAAATTTAAGCCTATCATGTTGTAATCTTTAGAGGAAAATAACTTTATTAGGAACATATATACATCCAGGAGAGAACATAATGCTGAGTACAGTCAGAATGTATTTTTATTTACTTTTTTTATTTGAAATTGAATTTCTGTCTTTATCTGAGAAGTAGCAACCTGCCTTTTCTCTTTTTAGGGCTTATATCTATTATCCTTTCTTGTGCTGAATCGATAGCCAATATTAGAATCAGGTCCTAAAAGAAATAACAAAATTATATTGTACCAATTATTTTTCTATTATATATAAAATCTCCGACTTGGAAATTTTCTTAATTTTAACTTTTATATGGTATAGTATGTATTAATGGTAGGGGTTCACATATTGAGCACCTTCCTTCCAGGAAAGTTATTCAAAGGGCTTGGGCTTCAAGAATTTGGGCCAGAAAATGCCCATTGCTCTAATACTGCTCAATAGAGTAAGGGGTTTTTAAGAACACCTTTACTGAAAGACAAAGGCTGCTTGCATTACTAGGGATGAGCAAGCATATGCTGTTGAACCTGTTTCCACCCCCTGCCTCCCTATATACAGAGGAAGGCAGAGAGTGGGCAGCAGTAATAGGAAACCCAGCCAGTACAGCTGAGCCAACCCAGAGGGTATGTTGCTACTCCAGAAACAGAACTAGTTACTCTAGAAGGAAAGTAAGTTTAAAATAGAAAGGAACTACCAAATCATGATCCTCAGAATTACAGTGCTATCTGCTGTGCTCCTCAGGCAGTGTAACTATTGACTCCTGAATACTTGGGACAGATTTTAAAGGTTCAATCCAGCTCTTATTGACTGTACAACCCATTATAAAAGTCCAGCTCTTACTAAGCCTTGCAGAACTTGAGCAGAGCTGTGGTGGATACACTGTACAAACTGGGCTTATTCTTTAGTGAAAACAGGATAGCTAAAGGAAGGCAAAGTACAATAAGGCTCAATAGCATCTTATTGAAGCACCAAGGTTTAAAAGGTTGATATTCAAGGAAAATTCAAGATAGGGAAAGTCAAGGTTCTAGAATGGTACAAGTTACCACTAATCAAATGTGGTAACTATCCTTTGGGCAGTGACTTCCTTCCTCTCTTTTGTTGTAGTAGTAGTAGTAGTAGTAGTAATAATAGTAAGAGGAGGAGGAGGGTAGTAAAGCACTAGAAACAGGTTATCCTGGGAAGTTGTAGAATCTCCATCCTGGGAAGTTATTAAGACCCAAATAGACAAAGCCTTGGCTGGGGTGATATAGTTGGGGATGATCCTACTTTGAGCAAGGGGTTCCTCCAGAGGTCCCTTCCAACCCTAATTTTCTGTGGATTTATAGCTTTTGTCAAAATACTACAATAAAATGAACACTAAAAACTATCTATAGTAAAATGGCATTTATATCATTTATAATTTTAACAGACACATACCATACATTTACCCATTTTACCAGTTTATATTAAGTTAGAACAAAATATATGAAGATATAAACAGGATCAAATGAAGCAGTGGACAGTAAAACAAAAAAGGGGATTTCATTTGATTTTGGCCCTTATTCTTTGTGGAAGTAATTCAATTACACCTAAGGGCCAGATCCAGATGTTCAGATACATGCGGTGTCTGGTGCCACAAACCTCTTTGCAGAACCACAAACCCAGCATGCTAAAAAAAGTGCCCCGCACAGCAAATTCATTATGCAGAGGTAAAATTTGCTACCAGGAAATCCCAGTAGGAAAGAAAACGTGTGGAAAAAAGCAGTATGGTGCACACAAGAGGAACATGCACTAATAGACACATATACTGGGTCCTCTCAGGAGAAGATCTGGCTGCTAGTCAGAGAGTCTCCACTGCTTTAGTGGTCCCCTGACTCCTCTAGCATGGCAGGGAAGTGTCATTTCTCTGAAGCCAGGCAATCTGCCCCACACCAAACTGCACATACAGGATTGGATACTGCAGTAAAACATAGTGGCACAAATTTGCCACAGCAAGTACACACCCCGGCACATGGGGATGAGCACAAGGAGTGTAGGATAGGTTTTAAATTGTTTTCTTTTCACTGACTCAATATTTAAAGTTTCCCATTAATGGAGAGATCCATTTTCCTCTTATTTTAAAGAACACACAAGACCACAAATAGTGATGTACGTCATATATATGTTTCTTCTCGCAAGAAGATATTTATCTGAATAGGGGGTCTGACACGACATATCCAAGAGAACCGCAGATCTCTTTAGAGTCAGTCTCAGTCTAGGAATGGCCTCTCATTATGTGTAATTTGGACCACAGACAGGTAAGTTTCTAGACCAAAGAAATGCTGTATTAATTGAAAAAGGGGAGAAGTTTGAGACTGTCACTGTCAGCATATCGGTCTGTGCACTAACTTATAAATTTATGTCTTGTTTCAAATATAGGGAAAATATTGGGTCAGTGACTCCCAGTATATTTTCCAGGCTATTTGTCTGGAGGAAAATATAGATGTTATTTAACCATGTAAACAAGGTTTTACTTGGGAAAGGAGAGGCTACTAGAATGCAATTTCAGGGCATCTGGTAGGCACAAGTGTGGTGGGTCAGTACGGGGTGCTCCTGCATTGAGCTACCCACTTCACTGCACCTGACCACCTTCCAGGCTCCAACTGCCTCCCTGGGGGTGTCTCACATCTGTCCGCCCCCCTTCTTGGAGCACACCTGCAAGCCTGGGGGTAACGCCACTACCACCCAGGGTCTGGATTGCTCTTGGCGCTGTGCTCCCTGGGAAATAAAGGCCTAGTAGTCCTTGGGGGTACTTGACCCACTGCAAGAATTGCGGTGCTTTCCTCAGTCTGAAGCAGAAATAGTGTTCTCCCTAAGGGTTCCCTTGGTTCGGCTGACTAATGCATAATCTAGGCCCTCTCCCAATAAGTCTCCCATGTCAGGTACAAAAGACAACTTTATTGGTTACAAGGAGTAGGTTTGGAACAGGGTACAGGGCAGAGCAATATCAGAGAAATCCCTTCGAGCAAACAGTGGCATGGTAGCCTTTTATTATGCATAGGTAGGTTACTCACAAGTATCATCCAGAGACAGGCCGAGATTTTCTCTGGAGGCAAGCAGTTCACTGACTATGAGTTTCAAGAGAGAGAGAGTTTCAGATGGTTCACATTCTCATCATGGCTGCTGCCCTACCTCCTGGGCAGTGCTTAAGTCATATAGACCTTATGACCTCATTTATCTGATCCAATGAAGGCCAGCAGCCGTTGGCTCCCAGACAACCAATTTAAAATGTATCACTGGTTGCCGGGTAGACTGCCAGGGTCTCTAGCCCCCTCCCAGTCATGATGACATTGCTTAGAACAACAGGGAGTTTAAGCCCCCACCCAGGTGTGAGAGGCCAGTCACATAGGCAGAGGGAGTAGGTCTCCCCCTCCCTCAGGAATGTATCCAGCTCAGGTTACAAGTCAGGGTTATCTGAAGCCGATTGGGCCAGAGGTGTCCGCCGTCTTCAGTGACCATGGTAACCAAATTGTCAGATTGGTCACCCACCTGATAGCAGAGTTTGGAGAGAGACAGATGTCATTCTACCACAGTCCAAAAAAATCTATTTTCACCCAGTAGCTTAGAATTCTTAAACTAAGGTGTTCCCCTCTTGTGTATGACTGGGGTAGGGAAGGAGACAAGAGTGTGACTGGAGAATAGTGTAAAGAAATACCACACTGACACAGCTGCCATCATGCTGCAGCAGTTTTCAAGAAAATCTGAGTAAGACTGTAGAATTTAGTACTTTGAAAAACTGGCTGTTTAACCAAAAGACAAGCTCTTGACTACAGGCATACTACCAATACACTACACTTCATTCCATCAACAACTTCAATTCTGACCCATTAAAACTTTCACAACTAAAGGCAACATATATAATTAATGCTGTATATGCTGTGGGCGTTCATAAGTAAATCTTGTAGTTATGAGTTCAGTTTGCTTTAATACTGAAAGTGAAGTTTCTTGTTAATATTGCTGTTAACTGAATGAAGAAATTCTAACGATAATAGAGTATTTATGCAAATGATCTTAAGTATTCATTTCCATTCCTTTTGACAACTATTTTTCAAACACTAATACTTTTCTAGGTATGCATTTTGCATAACAGTTATATTAAATTACTTCAACTGCTGTATGTTAATAACATTTTGTGTAAAAAAATATTTTCATTGGTGAAAGTAATTATAAAAAGAAACTTAAAGCTTATTTTAAATAAAATAGTACAGTACCACCTCCCCCGACTTATTGAGAAAGTGGAAGAGTATGATCTTTTCAAAAGTGAATTGTAAATACCTAGTCATATTTTGGTTCCCTTAGGAGGAGTCTTCTGGTACCTCATTAGCTTTTGGGAACACTGAGCATTGAAAAGCTCATGGTAAATCAAGACAGGCAAAAGGCTGTCAGCCATAATGATGATCCAATGCCCATTTTCTCAACAGCAACACCCCTGCAAATATACTATCAAGATGCAATCAGATAAGCCCTTGACACTATTGCTGTTTACTGTTTTGCCTACAGAGTGCACAGTTACAGTTGCTGAACATGCATTAGATTCATGGCAGTTGATATTCCTATCCAAGTGTGCATGCATGTATTTGTGTGTCTAACCAGTTTTCTTCTGTTTCTTTCAGTGATATTATTCCTGATTTATCCCCATCGAACAGAAAGTAAAACAAGCTAATGATTGATTTATTTCCCTTTAATCCTAAAATAGTCAATCATAAAGACTAAAATAGGGGAAAACATCATGTCTATTTAAAATTCAGGATAAGCAGACTAAAATATCCCATTAGAATGTGATCCACTTTTCCAGGTATTAGTAAATGAGTTGCATTTATTTAACTTTTCTGATTTTGGAATTTTCATGGAAAAATAATTTTCACTTCTCATCTTTTTCAGAGCAATCATCCTGACTAATGTGTTTGCATGCCTCAGTGGCATATTATGCATTAAATCCAGTTGCTGTAGGTAATTTGGTGGTGTAAAGTGCCTTAAATGACTTTGGGTGCCTTAAATGACTCCTACAGCTGTTGTGTGAAGCACCAAGCTCCATGCAGCTCTATGGATCTGCAGGAAGCCCTGCAGGCAGCCTGACAGCAGCCCAGGAAAGGAGGTCCACCCAAGAAAAGCAGCAAGCCTGTACTTCCCGCCCCCCCCATCCCGTCCTTCACCTTTGGAGCCAGCCTGTCTGAGCTGCGTGGGGGCCCGGTGCTTCCCTCCACAGCTGCAGTGGCCCCTGGGACTCCTCAAGCTAGGTGCCTGCGGGAGGGTGCTGCCTGGGGGGGGCGGGAGGGGCTGCAGCTGCCGCAGAGGGAAGCACCAGTCCCACCCTCCCCACAGCCCAGGGACCACTCTACCTGCTGGCAGCTAACCCTTCCCTACCCGCTGGAGAGGCAGGTAAGTCAGTGGGGGGTGTGCATGACACAGGGGTTTAAATCAGCCCTAAATTGAAGCAGTGTTTTTTAAAACCTACCGCTTTAATTTAGGGGCCCCATTTCATCTCCACACAACCTTAAATAGAATTCTGCAGGCTGCTTTGGGGAGTGGACAGTCTCTACCCAGATAAGTCAGTCAGAGAGAAGAGCAAAATTCCACAATCCAGTTACTCACCTAGGAAAGGGGAGCTCTGGGTTATGGTTTGTGTACCTAACCAGCTCCCTAACCATTTTTGTGGCCCTCTACTGGACTCTTTCCAATTTGTCTGCACCCTTCTGTAGCAGGGGGCCCAAAACATGACACAGTACTCCAGATATGACCTCACTAGTGCTGAATAGAGGGGAAGAATCACTTCCACTGATCCACAGGCAATGATCTTAGTAATGCAGCCCAGTATGCCATTAGCCTTCTTAGGAAAAAGGGCACACTGTTGGCTCACATTAAGCTTCTTGTTGAAAATTGTCCTGTTGGGAGACAGGACACAGGCCTTCATGTGGCTTCCCCTGTTAGTAGCTACATAAGTGAACCAACACTGTCAAGCTACTTTCAGCCTACCTATCTACCGTCATAAACCTGTCATTATGATGCAACTTAGTCTTCTTCAAAGGAATAGTGGTGCCTGAATCATCCAATTAAACATAGAGGGTTTCATGTCCTTCGAGAGCATTGTTTTAGAATGTCTGACTGCCAAATACCAACCAGTTGCTGTACTGATACAAGAGGCCTATGTAGAGAACTCTGCCAAACTGAAGCTCAGAGACTACTGCTTGGCTACTCACACTTGGAGTAAATAACATGTCCTTGCCACCTTCATTAAAGCTGGTATCAGGTATGAGAATCCTCAAGCATCCCCAGCAGACAGCACAACACAATGGACAGCTGTAAAACTAAGCAATTACAACATCATGAATGTGTACAAACCAACTAGAGCATCATCTCAGAGGCAATGGAAAGTCTCCAAGACTGTATTAACACAATGAAAAGAGAATGAAAAGAGAATATTGGATGGAAACAGTAGAAAATATTAACTTGACACACTCTAGCAGGAAAGCCTTGAACATAATCAAAAGGCTCACTAGAGAAGGCAATTCATGCAGCTCTGGCCTGGGGCAAAATCAGAAATATCCTATGAAGGTAGACTGAATAGCAGTACAACTTATCCAGAACAGCAGATTCACAAATCCTGATAAGAACTTCTCCAAAGAAATCAGGCACCAAACAACTGCAACAAAATGCCAGCCCACTGTGGACCTGTATCTCACTGGTTCATTCACAGAACTTGAAATGATAACTGCCATAGCCTTTATCAAATATCATAAAACTTCAGGTTTGGATAATATCTATCCAGAATTCTTGATGAATAAGGGGCCCTACCTAAGATACTGGCTGATGGAGTTCTTGTCATCATGTATGTGAATAAACAAAATACCTAAATTCTGGAGATGCACTCATATGATTGCACTACCCAAACCAGACATGAATGCTGACAACCCTGCTAGCTAGAAACCAATATCTTTGCTATCAGTTTCCTACAAAATACTGAAAAGACTGATCCGACATAGGATAACTGACATCACTGATCTACAGTTATCACCAGAAAAGGTAGGGTTCCATAAAAGTAAATGAACCACTGACCAGAAAGTATCACTTACTCAAGACATTGAAGATGCTTTTCAAAGCAGGGAAAAAGCAGGTACTGTGCTGATAGATCTAACTGCTGCATAGGATACCATCTGGCTGAAAGGATTAGAGTACAAACTACTCAAAATGATCCCAGATAAGAGAATGGTCTTTATCACTAATATAATATCAAGAGATCCTTCATCCTTTCCCCAGTGGAGGAGATAGAAGCAGATACAAACATCTGCATAAGGAGATGACAGAAGGATCAGTGCTAGCACTCACTCTTTTTAACATCTATATAATCTAACATTCAACCCACTGTGACAGTCGAAAAGCACCTTTATGTCTGTGTGATAAAGGTGCTTGCTGAAGGCTCTATGAAGATTAGACCAAATGTTTTTCTGTCATGTGTTTAAATATTAGGCTATATGTTGTTGCTAAGAACCTAATTAAAGTTTAAGATGTCTTAATGCCTTGTATAAAGTAAGGCCTAGTAAATTTAGCAAAGCCTTGAAGTAGTAAGGCACTGTGGCATTGTTAAAATTAAGCTTATCAAAGGAATGCAAGGCTTGTACTGCTACTGGTCAGTCTAAGGACAGTTGAAGTAAAAAGAATCTGAATGGCTGTATATTATCAGCACAGTTCAGAAGTTATAAATTGGCTGAAACATCCGGAAATCATTCAGAAGGAAGATACAGCTCTGTGAAAGGGATTAATTAGCTGTTAACCTGAACCAGTGGGCTCGTGGATCTTGAGGAGCCCAAGGACTGAATGCCAGGGTCCTTCGGTACCTCTTGGACAGCACTGATCAGGGATACCTGACTTCGCTGAGCTCTGTGGAAAGAGAAACTTGTCATACATTAGGCATCAGAGGGGACTGCCATTAAGTTGCCGACGTGAATTATTATTGTCTGTCATTATCTGTCTTAATATACTACGCGTAGTCGTGTTTTTGTTAAGTTAATAAACCTTTCTTACCTTTCTACCCCCTGACCACACTCTCAATCAATCCCAAACCCTCTGTAGATGGCTGGGACACCCACCACAGCTAAAAAGCATACCTATGCAGATGACTTGGCTCTGTCCATCTCTGACAAGTCCATCTCAAAAATAGAAACTGCCTTTTCTCAGGAATATGAAGAGAGTAGCCTCTTATCTGCACCAAAGGAGACCCAAGCTCAGTCAAACAAAAACAACTGCATCACTGTTCCATTTCTGTAATGCTATGGCACATCAGAGGATCAAGATTGACCTGAATGGTAATGAAACTCCCTTCATAAATAACCCAGTGTACCTGCGAGTAACTGGATAGGAGCCTTAGCTACAGAGAACAGCTACTGAAACCATCTAAAATGTCGACTCTTGCAATGGAGCTATAAGATGACTGGCACAAGCAACCTAGTGAGCCAATTTCATTACTCTAAGGACATTAGCACTTGCACTAGCATACTACTGTCAAGCATGGGGGTGCAGCAGCCATACCAGCAAAGTTGATGCTGTCCTGAACTCAGCAATGAGAGTAGTAATGGGGTGTGTAACATATACTCCTGTCGACATGCTGCCAAAACTATCAGGGACATTGCCTCCCAAACTCAGAAGACAGAAGGCAACTCTTGGCTTTGCTCAGCATACCAAACAAAACCAGGAGCATCTGACTCATGAAGTCTTGGACCAACCAGTACGTAAGCACCTGAAGTCGAGAAACTCATTTAGATGGGAGGTGCAGGTATTGTTGAAAAAGTGTGGAGGTGGGAGCAGTGCCCTATGGGCACTTGAACACCACCACAAACTGTGGGATGAGACTGATTCGCATCCTAAGTGCTTCATAAGCAACTTGGGTTGCTTACTTTATCCACCTGGATACAAGCTGTCTCACAATTTTTGGATTAAACTAAACAGGATTCGCTCTAAAGCTGGATGCTTTAATGCCACAAGCTTAAAGGACTGTCCAATACACGAGTGTGGTGATGCACCACAGACTGGTGATCACCTCCTCATGTGTTTAGCACACCCACACATCCAGGATGAGGACCTGGCAAGCATCAGCAATAAAGCAGTTTTGTGGCTCTGCCACATTAATAATGTATAGAGGGGGAAATGAAGTGAAGCTTCTTGTCCATTAGAACCCCCAGGTACTTGTCTTCAGAGCTACTTCTTAGCCAGTCAGTTCCCAGCCTATACTGGTGCATGGGATTGTTCCTTCCTAAGTGCAGGACTTTTGCATTTTTCCTTTTTGAACTTTATAAGCTTATTTTTGGCTCGTTGAGGTCTCTCTGAATACTTGGCCTACCCTCCAGCTTGGTGTCATCTGCAAAGTTGCTGAGGGTGCACTTCATCCCATCTTCAGGGCATTGATGAATCCTGATACTTACATAAAACACAGCATCTCTTTTAAAGAATGTAATTCAACATGTCACACTACCACCTAGCAAGAAATAAATCTGTGTTCATGCAGTGCTTTGTAATGAAAAAAAAATTCAAAAGAAAAGCACTTAAGAATTTAAAGTTTAGAGGGAGAAATAAAAAAATATATAATTTTTTGCAATGTTTTACAATTAACCATAAATTAAAGGCAATTACCTTTGCTTGTGTCTAGAAAAGACTTTAGTGTAGATAAAGGACATAAGATGCACACACGATTGTGATACTATAAAGAGCTTGTTGTGACAGTTGCATTTATGTCTAGGTCAAAAACTCAAAGTTAATCTAAGATGGAGACTACTAATCCATTTAATTATTTTGTTTTGGTTTTGGACATACATAGTGAAAAAAGAACATTTTAGGTTGTACAGTGAAGCACTACAATGTACAGTTCATGGTTTTACATTCATCATCAACATTGTGCCTTATTGTGATCATCCTGTGCACAAAAAAAAGTAAGAGTCCTACTGGGGAAAAAGTGATCATTTAATTAAAGACTGTATTACAAGGAGTATGCACAAGGGGGATATTTTCATGGCTTATATTTCAGCTCCAGCTGATTAGAATGTTAATCAATTTCACAGGACAAGGCAAAATAGCCTAAGGGATATTCCCTCACCAAAATCACATGCCTGTTGAAAAACCCCCCACCCGTCTAAAGCAGTGATTTCTTAACTAGGGTGCTGCAGCAGCCTGGAGTGCCTCCAAATCCTTTCAAGAGTGCCACGCAGTGCTAGCACTTTAATTTTGCAAACATGATTCACAAGATAAAATAGGAATCCATAGTATTAAAAACATTCTGACCTGTTGCGGGCCTTCAAGCACTTTGCAACAGAAAAATTGTTCCATTATTTTTCTATAGTCAAAAATCGAGTGAAACCTAAGAGCTGACATTTTATGACAGATGCCTTGAGTCTAATGAGGGGTGCCTTGAGTCTAAAAAGGTTTAGAACTACTGCTCTAAAGAAATAGAAGATCTTTTTAAGAGTTAAGCAACTAAACTATAAAGTTTTACACCATCTCCTCTCATAATGATTTGGTGGTCCTAGTTTTGCCTGTTACAACTAGCACTGCACCAGGTATGCTGCTCCAGCGACTCTAAGGTTATCATATTTCCAGGTCCAAAAAAGAGGACACATCACATGGGGTGGAGAGGAGAAGGATTATGATGGGGGAGGAGAAGGATTATGACACTGGTGTCCTGCCCTTGCCCATTTTGTTGCCCCTTACTTCCAAGCCAGAACCACCCCAGACCTGCTGCTGCCCCCTTCACTCCAGACCCACTGACACCAGCCATGCCAGTGCCCTGCACTTCCAACCAAGAGACCCCTGCACTTCACTCTCAAGCTACAGCCCACCCAGCCCTGCTAGCTTCCCCTCACTGCTTACCTGAAGCCCCCCTCCAGCCCTGCCAGCAGGGCCCCGGGTCTTCCCATTCTGACCAGGCCAGAGTGCAGGGGCTCCATCTCATACAGGTGGTGTCAGAGCATATCCAGCCCCACCAGTCTGGAGGGAAGAGGCGAGGCTTGTGGCACCCCCTGCCCTGTGATGGGGCTGCAGTGCCCTGCTAGACAGCCTGGTCATGGCTCCTTTCCCCTCTCCCCACCACCCCCACAGTGGCTCCTGGTTGTTCAGCCCCTAGGAGTAGAGGCATTGGAGCCTGTGCTGCTGGCCAGCCACAGAGTTCCCTGCTGTCCCCCACCTTCCCCTTTCCCCTGCTGCAGGGGCAGGCAACCCTCCCCTCCCACCCTGCCCTGTCACAGCCCCAACTCCAACCCGCCCCTCACCCCGTGTCCTGACCCAATGTCTGGGATTTTGCTGTGCTCCAGGAGTGGGAGCAGGGGGACGTGATCAGAGGCAGTGGGGAGCACTGCATGGGTCTGCATGCACCTCCGCAGCTGCAGGGAGGTGCATCTGTGCTCCCTGCTGCCTCTGATCACCCTCCCCTGTGGAGCAAACAAAAATCCCTTTCAAATTTGGGCAAATTTAAAAAACCCACCCAGATGGAGATCAGAGGGCTCAAGAAGAGGACCTGTCTGGGAAAACCCATATGTATGGTAAACCTAATCCAGTCTCTCAGTCAAGAGCTTAAGTTACAAAACAGCCATGAAGACTTACCACCTCCCTCCTACTTTTGCTCTTTCCTATGTCAAACTAGAGCACACTGATAATACAGGAAGCATCAATGATATCCATTCTTCACCTTTTGTGTGAATACATATTTTCACATCTCTAATGATGCTCATCTAGTACTTTTGGATTATTATATTTATTTTAACTTGTAAGTGTATAAGTGCCTATCCCATATGCTGCTAACTTTTACATTATTTATCATCTCATAGAAATGTAATATAACAAGAGACAACAAACTTCCACCCCTCTCTAATAATTAACCTACAGCAAATGCTAATTAAAACCACTCCAGGTCTCACCAGTATTAAAATCACCAGAGAAATTAAAAGTAATCTTTGTAAGGAATATTCCAACAGGCTGCTTTAAATACTTGTAAGAGACTTTACTTTAGAATACAAGGCCATATTTGTAGTTTGTATTCCCCTTTTTTAAATTCAAGTGAATGTTATAGTATTAAGGAAAAGAGTAAGTTCACTTCTCTTTTGATGACATTATAGTCAACAAAAGCAGCAGAGATTCCACCGACAAAGACTTGTTAAATGAAGAGAGCTTGGTATGTACCATGTTTAATTAAATCCAAGATGGAGAGTCCCCTCCCCTCCCCATCCTATCCCCTTCAACCTAGAGGAAAAAAAGCTTTGTCTTGGATTTGAGTACCATATGGTGGCAGGGGAGAAGTGGGGGGGCGGGTTGGGGCAAAGCCTGAGCTGAGCCACCAGCTGGCACCTGGGGGAAGACTGTGTGGTGGAGAGGAGTACCCAGGGGACACCTACAGTGTGCAGCTTGAAGGGAATGTGCAAGAGCTTGAAGGGACTGCACAGCCTGCCTTCCACCCACTGCTTACTAGGGGTGTGCAAAGTGGGCCCTATTCATTTTAGAATCAGGGACAGTGATTCAATTCATTGATTCAGATCACTGTCCCTGATTTGATTTGGCTGAATCCGAAAATTTGATGCTGCTTCAGTGATTTGGACATAGACACAGTTTTAAATGTTTTTTCTACATACCTTGAGGTAGCAGGCATAGCTCATGATTGCTGCAATGCTGAGATGCATACAGTGTCCCACAGAAGTCTGGGGGGTGGGCCTCCAGCACGTTCCCCAGCAGACCTGGAAGTGAACCAGAAGTGCTTCTGGACCACTTCTGGGTCTGCTGCCGAGTGCACTGGGGAACACCACCCCCCATGCTTCTGTGGGATACTCCATGTGCCCCAGAATCACAGCACTCATGAACCCCTGCACCTAGAGGTATATAGAAAAGCCATTTAAAACTGTCTGTATGTCCGAATCTCTGAATTGATTCAGAGAGATCAAAAGGTCCCTCTGATTCAATTCTGATTCAGAGATTTGGCCACCGAATTGGGCCAAATCAAATTAGGGACTGAAGCTTTGCAAAGCCCTACTGCTTACCTCTGGCTCCGACTCCATTCCAAACCTAAGCTGGCCCAGAGCTACTGCCACTACTGCGTGGCTGGGCTGGGGCCAAGGCAACTTACTTCTCCAGAGCCAGAGCCACCACAGAAATAAATCTGAGAAGGAAAGGGCAAGTGGCCAGGGCCCAGGTAGCACTGGGGCAGGTACAGAGAGGGTTTGGCTACCTGCCCCCTAATACTATTTTCCTTGCTGTGGAGGGCAGGATTTGGGGTAAATACAGTATACCATCATTTTGCTAGATTTAATATATATCTTTTCACATAGCAAAAAAGTGATCAGAAGTCTTTACACAGAGGCCAGCACTTCTAAAGACATTTTTTTTTTTTCAGTGAATCAAGAGAAAGAATGGCCTGGCATATTAGTGTGTGCACGAGAGAGAGAGAGAGAAAAAAAACTCTTTAGAGATGTCATTAGACCAGAACTGGCTTCCATATAGCTCAATGAATCATCAGTTAATTAGACTGTGAGGTGAAAGATCATGTAGCTTCAGTTCATTTGAATAAAAGTAAGTTAGCCTTTACTAGCAACCAAAAGGAGAGAAGTGTTAGAAAGTTGTTAGACTAAAATTTATAGAAATTTGCCTGGTGTATTATTTACATTTATGAAGTGATTGGTGGCAAGATATCACAATTTATGATGCATTATATCCTATAATATTATAGTACCTTTTTCCCCCACTCTCTTTTATGACGACTGAAAACAAATTATATTGTCAGGTAACTCCTTTTTTGCTGTAAGCATTAAGTACAATCAAAATTCTAAAATAAAATATGGAGCAAGGTTATTGTTATCACAGTTTATATGTATATATTTTCACCCCCCAATCTTCTCTCTATTGCATATTTTTCTATAACTTCTTTCATATCATCAAGCAGAAAGATAGAGAGAGAATATCAAAGAAATAACCCTCACCACCATATTTTCATACAACAAGGGGATCACTGCCTTCACCTTCAGACCTATTAATAGCTTTTCTTACATGCTTGCCTTTCATGCTTCTGTCAGACAAGCCAATAAATATTTAAGATCAGGATGAAATTCTCAAAGGCAGAAAGCCCACTTGGCCATCCATGTCCCCTCAAATATCAATGGGAGTTAGATATTGAACTGCCATTTGTACTCAAAAAATCCTATTTGCATAGTGTTAATTTTTTCAATAAAGGAGCAGAGTCAAGGATTTCCAAAAGTATCAGCCCTGTGTGTCATGTGCCTTTAGAATGTGGACAGCACAGTTTACCAATTCCATTGAAGATTTTTAAAACCTAATTCCAGTATGGACTTCATGGAATTCTCCCTGTAGTAAATAAATTAATTAAAAAAAAAAGATAGCACCAAAAAAAAAAAATTAATAAAAAAACCCCAATCCCACCAAACATGTGTTCTGTACTTAGCAACTTTCACATAAAGGTGATACAGAAATATTTTCTCTTTTTTAGGGCATAGGTGATGACTGCAAGCATTTTTCGAGAATTTTCTATAATTTAAGGGGAAACAATGTTTATTTTTGCCATGTTTAGGGACAGGGCAGTAATCCTTTAACTAATCTGTGAACTTTTTAATAACTTTTACAGTCTTCTTGCTTCAATCTAGATGTCACCAAAACTATGTTGGGAATTTTTAACGAAACGTTTTTCCATTGGAAAATGGTGACTCAGTGACTATATCACTTCTAGTAGAGGGCTTCTACTCATGTAGAATGTCAGGTACCCAGCTTCAAATACCCACTTTGCCTGCCTCAGAGGGACAGAAACCTGGGATTGCTACATTCCAAGCAAATATCTTAAACCCCAGGGTCTGGGCTGTTTTTCTGTTGTATAAATAATTAACAACCCGTAGCCCAGTGATTAGACCCCTCACAATGGATGCAACAAATGTCGAGTCAAGCCTCTGGTCTGAATACAGCATAGGAGAGACTTTTCTACCTTCCAGGTAAGTGTCCATAACATTGCACTGTTACCTATTTGGGCATTTTGCAATCTTTTTATAAGGTCCTATTAAGAACATACATTTTTTGGAAATCTTTGTATGGCAAGGTCTAACCAGATGATAGCTACATATGTTGTCATATTGTACATATACACAGTTAGCATAGTTGTTTATTTGGACTGCTTTGTGTTTGTGTTCATTCCTTTTATTATATTTTTGTGTAAGTAGAAAGAACAATAACAGTCTTAGAAACATATTATGATAAATGCTTTTCTTACTGGATATGAAAAGGGCATGTGGAATGCCAGCATAGCCTCATATACCATAGAAAAGGCCATTGCACTACCTCACTCAGAGGACTAGGAGTAAACTAGCGAGTGGGACTTGGATCTACTTCCCTATAAATTCTGTAACTTCAAAATCTGGTGAAATAGATTTGAATGAACTGGGGTTCCTATTTTATTCCATGGTATTGAGTATAGTAGTCACCTAACCTACTCCATTGTTTTTTAGGTTGGCAGGAAAGAGCTTTACTTTCCAAACAGCTTGGTACTTTGTCAGCTTAGTGCCCGGTCTGATTCAGGTGGAATTATCTCACTCTTGCTGTATAGATTTAATTGTGTAAAGGCTTCCCCCTGCCCCCATAATCATTACCATATGCTCAGATAACAAGCACTTATAAAGACCATGTGGTCAGAAAGGGGCATAATGCTCCAAAGCATCAGGTATTTTTGTTCCTGATGATAGATGTGAATATGAGATGTGTTTGCCACAAGCCAGCCTTCCAGCAGTAAGTTTTCAGAACTTGACAAGACAGTAAAGAATACTTCTAGAAGCAATTGACCCTCAATGTATGAGGGAGACAAAAAAACCCATAAAAAACAACACAGTCTTGTTATCGTGCTGCAACCTACTCCGTTATTGATAGTACTAGTTTGTGCCACAGGCACCCTTGCATCCTATTATATACTAGCTCATTGCTATCAATAGGTATCAAACAGAACAAAACAGTCAAAAAGCAAAGAAACTGGAGAGAGAAAAATTATAAACCTCACAAACATCAGACTGAATGAAACATAGTTACTCTAATAATACAAAATAGCACACTATTACCTAGTGGAACTTACTTCTCATACTGAGGTGTAGAAGTTATGGGCACCACCATTTATCATAGCACAATCTGCCAGACTCACAGCATGTTGTGTTTTCCTTCATAGGAATTAACAGAAGCATGCATCGTGCTAAAATGTTTGCAATGTGGTCTTTTATTATTTACAATTTTCTTGCCATTGGACATATTGCTTAAATAAATATCTAAGCCTGATGCACCTTTTACCACCATTTGTAAACTGTTACAAAGAGAAATTGCTTTCTTTCTCCACTAATTGTTGAGACCATATGTTACCAGAAGCAAAATGGGTATTGAATAAGATTTTACATTGCATCCAAAGTGAAGAATGTATTTTAGACACTAAACCCTGGATCTCAGCCCTGAAATCCTATTTTACACTCATTTCTTTGGCTTTGGAAAGACATTAAGACAGCCTGTAGCTTACTAGCAATAAAATATTGACATTGACAATCCTAGTTTAAGCAGATGTTCTGCAGATGCAGAAGAAGATTTAGAATGTGTTCTGGACAAGCAGCCTGAAAATTACTCTCTCACAGATGAATAAGCATCGTTACAAAACACGCTGTCGCAAGCCTTGTATTTCTGTATAACAGATAATGAAAAACCATCTGTCCATTGTAGTAATTTGCCAAGAACCCAGTCTAGCATAACATTTCACTTTTCTGTATTTAAAAAAAAAAACAATTCAGTAATAAACAATATTTCTGAATTGTTTTCATTCCGTCTGTAATCACTGGAATGAAATCTTCATTGTATACCTCTACCAAGGTCAGTGATGTAAGTAACAAACAGATTAGAAATTTAAAATAGATTGTGCTTCTCTTTTAATTTAGCTTGGAAAAACAGAGGTTTGGGTTAAAATGGATATTAATCTTTTTGGGGGACTTCCTTGATTTAACTATTGCATTCAAATGAAAAGGCAAACATAAAGAAATGTTATTTTGGAAAATATATTTGAGGCAACTTACAAAAGTAATGGACATTAGTTAAGGTTTTGAATGAACCGGTTTTTAAACAAAAGGATCTAGTTCTAAACTTAAATTTTCAGAGCATGCTCGGTTAGGTCTAATAACTTCCTCACATGCATGTTTTATAACTGCAGATTTTCTCCCTCTCAAAAACAAAATAATATCTTTTTGCAATGGGTCAACATTGCCTTCACTAGGTATTGTTCATGAATGCTAAGGACAACAAAAATTAGACAAAGTAAAAAAAAAAAAATCAGACTGCTTCTGCAATCTTCATTCACCTGCTTGTGATTACCTTTCATTACCTAATTATAAACTTTTTAAGTCTTTAGGACCAATGCCTCATTCACAAAAACAGTAGTTAGTGAATTAGACAGGAATTGGGGGGGGGGGGGGAGGGGGTTGTTTTTTTAAAAAAGAACAGGATGTTCACTTGTGTTTATTAGAACAGAACTCAGGAGACCAAAGGTTTATTTCTTGTTTTCTCACAAATTCTTTATATAATGTGAAGATCTGCTTTCTTATCAAGGGTCTTTTGGAATTTCCACCATAATCTTTAACCCGCACAATACCATCCCATCTCCACAGAAAAGGCTGGGGACTTAGAAAGGCAGAATTAAAATGGTGGAGAATACTAAATTGAAGGGTAGCTATACTCAAAAAATTACAGAAATGTAGGGCAGGAAGGGCTCTCAGGAGGTCGTCTAGCCCAACACCCTGTTGACTAAACCATCTCAATCAAGTGTCTGTCTAATTTATTGCAAACAAAACTGAGCAAGCAACCTTCTCACCCAGCTACCAGGCTCAATACCTGAAAACCATCAAGAAAATTCTAACTTGTCATAGATAAAGCAGGGGAAGAAGGGCACTGCAGTGTCCCACTTTTGCAGGGAAAGAAAGCAGTTTGTTAAATTACACTCAAGAAATCCTCTCAGACCACACTCCACGCTACAGAGGAAGGCAAAATGATGAAGTTGTATGCCTCTGGATAGCAGGGAGGTTGGGTACGGTTGATTTCCTTAAACATTTATTGCCTTGCTTTTTAGAGTTTATGTTTGTGTTCAAGCATTATATACATAGACAAGAGTTAAATAACATTCAGTGTCCTATATTTACTCAAGTATAAGGCATTTATTTCCATACATAGAATATAATTATAGGGGGTGCTGCAGATTACATTGGATTCTATATATGGAAAAATTATAAATTTGTTAAAATTTTCCAGATAAAGAATCCAATTATTGGAGATTTGTCTTGAATTTCCTCCTCCCCACCCCCCACCCAACTGTTACATTACATTAGGAAAAGTAAATCTGGGGTGCCAGATAGCCCCCTTGCCCGCTCCCCACCCCCCCACCAACATCTTCCCTCTTCATCCCTTTCTCCTCCCCCACTTGCTGTCATACCCTACTCTTCCTGAGTACATGGAAGAGAGGGACAAACTTGAAAAAGAATGAACTTTGAAATAAATAGACCTGTAGTAATTTAATTCATTCAGAATTGATGCATTTTACCTTTTTTGAAACAGATGCAAATTTTAGCACAGGTACTCCATGAACACACTTTTAAGCAGTACTTTTGCACCTATTTATATTTAGTACACACTATGTATGATGTTAGTCCAAAAGCCAAAAACCTCATGATCTACCATGCAGCTTATTGGGCAGGGCCTCATTTCAAGCTATGGTGACCCCATAGCTCAGTGCTGCTGGGTATGTATGTGTTACTCCATATCCCTCCCCCCTACCCCAAAGGATCCATGAGTTGAACCTGTTGTCCTTCTCACAAGTCCTGGGTTCCTCTTAAAATGTATATACAAATAAGGTGAATGGCAGTCTGGTTCAGCTCCTCCTCATGGAGGGCAGGGGCACACTAATTATTTGCTCCAGACTGAGAGCGAAGGTGACAGAGGGACTCTAGTTGAAGTCTTTGGGGCCCTATTTGGTCAAGGTTGCCAGATATTTAAGACTCATGGAGAAACAGGAATCATTGAAAATGATAAAGAAAGGCACAATTCAGCTGTGGAAGTGAGGAAGAAGTCAAAATGTATTCAATATAGCAGCTCACCATGACTTGAAAAGGAGCTGGCACTGAAGGGGAACTGTGCACAATGGGTACTATCATCTCTTTTATTCAGATGGGTTGCAGTAACCTATGGTAGGTTCCTATCAGTATGTTTGCCCAATATGGGCTGTGTGTTTTATAGTCATACTCAAGTATTGGCTACATTGAATCACTTTCATAATTGGTTTCCATTACTGAGTACATGCTGCTCAGTTTAATGATAAACACTATATTTAATGAGGTTTCTTTGTATATATAATAAAAATATAAGATGAGAAACTTTTCCTCCCCATGCTGATTAAGGGAAAAAACCTTATCTTACATTTGAGTAAATATGGTAATTCCTTTTGCAGCAACAACCTGAATTATAGATCTGGATATAAGGAATAGAACAGGGACTGCATACCCCCATGTCAAGACAACTGATAAGTGGGTGAGGGGAAATAGCCCTGAGTCCACTTACTCATCTTTGTGAACAGCTAATAGGAGCTGGCTGAACCTAATGGTTGGGAGAGCACGCCATGTATTTCATAGAACTAATATGGCAGCATGCACTACACAGGGCATCCCTGGGGCACAGTGATTTTCTTGGATTTCTCCTAGGATTGTGCTACCACATGCTGCTTCATAGCAAGAAAAAATGTATTTCCATTGTTTTATTGACTGCCATTGGGAAGAACAGTTATGGTGAAAGGCTGGCTTGTTGGAAAGCAGTGGCAATGTTGCTACTGATTAAATACAGTTGGGTTTTCACCTGTAAACTTATGTAGATAGATACTTATACATTAGTGGTTAAAATAAGAACCAATCAGGTTGTGCACATTATTTATCATCCAAAGTCTTTTCTAAGGCTCAGTCTATTATAACATAATAGAAAGCAAGCTAAATTGTTATTTATTTCCTGTTCATGGGAGTGAGAAATTTTAAAAGTAGAGAAATATCAGAAAAAGAACAGAGTCCCTCAAATTATATGGCACTGTACCTGCTACTTGTACATATTGTGAACTCAGACCCAGAAAACATATTATATATGCTTAACTCCATACAGGCATACAGTCTCATTGACTGTCAATGTGTGTAAAGTATAGCAGTTCCATAAATGTCAACTACACCTGTGCCACTATTATTAATTATCTCAGATTTAAAAAAAAAAAAATCACTGAAATCTTCAGTGCTTCCCTTGTGTTCCATCTTAGCTACTTGTATTTGACAAAAATCTGTTCCATGTTTCCAGTCCTTTCTTGTCATTAAAGTCTCTCTTTGCAAGTAGGTTATCACACTTCATTGCTGCAAAGAATCCATGGTACATAAATTAAAAGATGTCATGTGCATTTCAGCTCTGATCAAGCCATAGGAATTATGAATTCAAGGTGCCTGGAATGTTACAGTTAGTTTCCAAATGTACAGATAACTTAGTTACAAATACAGTTGAATAGCCTTCCACTGAGCTGCTGCACACTCCTGTCCCTCCCCCCCAAACTTCACACTCCCACCCCCACAACACTGGGGTTGCCTGACCCCACTCCCTTCCAGTGTTGGTAACCCAGTCATAGGCAGAGGCTAGGGTTTTCAGGTGCCCCTCCTCACCTTTCACCGAGGTTGTAACTGGATTGGTATTTCTGGGGGATTATTCTGTTACAAACTGCCCCACCAGACCACCCATCCCCAGCAGGTACAGTTTTAGGTCATGTGCAGGACCAGGACCAGGACCAAGACCCTCTAAATCATCTCCATAAACTCCTGCCTTTACCACCAAGACGTTCCAGGAGCAACTCAGTCCTGCGCCTCCCCCCCACCCCTCCCCAAGAGGCTGGGTTAAAGTGAGGCCATCCCCTCAGCCAATCCCAAGGATCTCCTAGGGTCATGTGCTAGCCTTAATGAGACTAACACCCATCTGCTGGCTGCTACACTGCCAACTAGAACCTTAAGGTGGCAGGCACTGCAGGTGCCCTGCCACAATTTGATTATATTATTTTTCATATAATAAAGCCATCTAGTTATTTTTTGCTTCCATATATTTTAATATTTTTTTTTATTAGGTTGTCATTTTGACACTATCCTAACTTTCAAAGCAGATCTACCTTTGGCTTTTAAAACTGTGATTATAGAGTCTTAAATGATGTACTCATAGCAATGTAGAAGGATAACCCTCTTCTTAGCCTCATGGGAGAGCTAGGATCTCTAAATTCTAGTCTCCCTCTTCTTAAAACTTGAAGAATTTTATAATTTTTTCTTCCATAATAATTTCCCATTTTAGATAGAATAAATGTGTATACAATTGTAAATGAAGGTGCATGGAAGTGCTTTTCAGAACAGTGGGTATTTTTATATATGCAAGTGCCACAGTGCTGGGAGCTTTGAAAAATGCCTGGCAATGCATCTCTTGCAGTTATATGAGCAGTGAAATGCATGTCAACATGCAGAAAATGTTGCTTTTGAACTAAAGCACATAGATGGTAATTTAGTTCAAAAGTGCACCACAGCCATTTTCTCCACGCTGACGCAGATTTCACCACTTATACAACTGCAAGCAAAGCAGTGAAGTGTGCATCAACTCATGTGTAGAGCAGATTCGATTAACTGAGTCTGCTTTGATGTGCTGAATCTCCGGCACATCCGAGCACAAAAATGTATGTGTATAAATGCCCAGTATGTCTATCTATGGCTGCTGAGAGCAGAGGTAAAGACAATGTAGGCATAGCTGTATTAGATTAGAGACCTAGGAAGCAAGATTTACAAGAAAAGGCTGAAAGAACTAGGGTCCAAAGAAAACAAAACTGAAGAAGGATTTAATAACAGTCTTCAAATACTTGAAGGGCAATTTGTAAGAGAGGATGAAGATGAGCTTTTCTCTGTGAGTGTAGTTGACAAGACTAGGGGAAGTGTCTTCAAGCTGCAGCAGATGAAATTTAGGTTGCATATAAGTGTGACAGGGAGCCAGAAGCCCCCATCATTTTAAGTAGACAGTGCAACAGACCAAGTCTGCTGCATTGGGCTGCAACAAAGGAGCAGACTGGCCATAGAGAAAGCCCCTGTGTGTGGCTAGGGAGCCATATCAGTAAAAGGGCTGGGGCTTAGAAGCATATAAACCCAAGGCCTGAGACAGGGCAAGCTGTTGGCTTTGCATACTGCATGAAACAGATCTCCAGGGAGAGAGAGGATGAAAGATACAGCCTGGCAAGCACCGAAGCCACCCATGACAGCTAAGGACAAAGAAAGATATGGCTTGCAGGGTGGCATAAACCTAGGGTGACCACTCATCCCTAATTGGGTAGGACAGTCCTGGAATGGGAACATTAAGTCCTGGTCTTGGGCTGCAAGACTCCAGGACAGCATTTGTCTTGGATTTGTAGTATTGTGCAAGGATCTAGGTTTCCCCTTGCAGGATGGCAAAGTTCCAGCCTTCAAGGGACTGATTGGGGCTGCCAGGAGTGGACACTATATGCATATGCACTCACGCATGAGTAACCAGGAGAGAAGCTCCCTGCATGCAAGTATATCAGGGGGAGAGAGGTGCTATGGGGGGGTAAGTAGGAGGGGAAGATTGAGGCCTCCATGGTAAGAGACAGAGTAGGGCAGGGGCTGGGGGTGCTGTTCAGCCAGGGCAGTGCATGGGGCTCAGGGCCAGGGCATGAAATGAGATGGAGTCAAGGGTAGCTTGTAAGGGAGAGGGAAGCTCCCCACTGCTGTGCACACACCCCAGGGGGCATGGGGGAAGCACGTGTCCCTGGATTTGTGCACAAGATGGGGGTAGATGCAGGCTTCCCACTGTGGTCTCAGGGATCCCTGCCTTGCTACCCTGCCCTGCCCCACCCACCCCAGGTCCCTATGCTGGGTCTGCCACCATGGCAAGACACATCCTGCCTGTGTGGCAGCAGCAACGCAGTACCTGCATGGAGTTGTGTCCCCTGCTGCTGTTCGGTAAGCAGAGGGTGCACAGCCACCACAAGGCTCCCAAGGGAAAAGCAGCAGGGTGGGGAGCCCTGAGTCCACAGTAGGCCGCCCATATCCACCACTACTCTGCTTGGCTCTGTTCCGGCTATGTTGCTGGAGGAGGAGAAGGGGTAGGGTGGGACATGGGCATGTCTCCCACCTTTCCATTTTGAAAAGATGGTCACCGTACATAAACGCAGGGTGGGGGAAGAGTTTTTTTTGAAAGTAGTCACCTGTATTTGTGCTGTGCTTACATTGATAGTAGAGGGGAATGGCTTGTGGCTATGGGGGTGGCATGGAGGCCACAGGGGACCTGAAAAATGCATCCTGTGGAGCCCTGTATGGGTCAAGGACCATAATAGGGATGGGTAGCATGAGAAAAGCCTGTTCTGTTTTGGGGACCCAGGGAGCTGGGTGCTGTGTAAACAGGCTTGCTTGAGTGGGGGAACCCAGGGGACTGGGGAAAAAAAAGGTAGCCATGTCTGGGAGCTCTGGGGCTGAAGAGCCCAAAATGGGAGAGACCAGGACCAGGGCCCAATGGCCTAGGAGCAGTGAGACAGGTTTGGGGCCCAGAAACCAAGGCCCAGGGCAGTGAACCATAGTTGAGAGGAAAACAGCCAGAGAAAAAGGGGTTGAAGCTAGGAAGGCTGAAGCCCCAAAGTTTTGAGACCTGAGGGGCCCAAGTGTTGTGGTAGGTCCATTCCCCCACCCTCAATGTGATCAGTTACTACTTGCAAGGCATAGACATAGCTACAAGGGGGTGAAAGAAGCCATGGGCATAGCCCATACAGCACCTTGTGCCCTGAGGCACTGACAGCTAAGTGGGCCACACTTTAGTGCCCTAGGAGGCAATGCTAAGACTGACTGATTAAGGATGTGGGGCTCACTTTGGGACCCTGGGGAAGCCTTGCCTTATTATACTCCATAAGAAACATCTAGGTGTGGTAGGTGAGGTTAAAGAGGGACGGTACCCCACAGAGTCAGAGTGGGGCAAGAGTTACTGGGTGACCAGGGGACATCAAAGCCACCCTTGGGGCCAGGTCTCTGCTACAATTAGGAGGAAAATTCTGACTACTGGTATGAGGCTGGTAAAGTACTGGAACAGGCTACCGCCAGAAGTTGTGGCATCTTCATCCCTGAAAATGTTCAAGGGCAAGTTAAACAGACACTTAGCCAAGACTGTGTAGTCAGGGATGGTTCTGCCCTGAACAGGAGACTGGATCTATGACCTTCTAGCCCTACTTTCCTATGATATTATGGCCAGGTAAGCATGCAATCTGATTAAAGCTAGTAAAAAATAGATGGTTATGTAATTTTGACTTTCCTTTAAAATTTTCTAATGGATATTTTAATAGACATTTCAAAATATTTTTCCATGTCTCAGAAAAATATGGTTTGTTATGAAGCTGTTAAACTCTTATACAATCTCCCCCTCAGTCTTCTCTTCTGAAGACTAAGTAACCACAGCCTCTCCTTAGAAGTCATATGCTCCAGCCCCCAAGACCAGTTCCATTGCTCTCTACTGGAGTCTCTCCAATTTGTCCACATCCAGACACAGTACTCTAGGTGTGGCCTCACCAGTGCAGAATAGAGTGGAATAATTAATTCCCTCAATCTGCTGACAATGCTGCTACTAATACAGCTCAGTATTCTGTTATCTTTCTTGGCAACAAGGGCACACTGCTGACTCATAACCATCTTATTATCCACTGTAACTCCCAGGTCCTTTTCTGCAAAGCTGCTGCTTAGCCAATCAGTTCCCAGGCAGTAGTGGTGCAAGGGATTCTTCCATCTTAAATGCAGGACTTTCCACTTGTCCTTGTTGAAACTCAAGAGATTTTTGGCCAAATCCTCCATTTTCTCTAGGTCACTCTGAATCAGGGGTGAGCAATTATTTTGGTCAGCTATCAAGGGCCACAGAAGTAGCCCTACCCCTAGACAGGTGCCCCATCCCCTGGTCACCATCTTGGGACTGGAAGTCCCACCCCTAACACCTGACTTTTACCATCAGAAGTCCCTCCCTTTGCCCCCAGAAGTACTCCTTTTTAGGAGGGGAGGGTTGCCATCTTGGTACCAGAAAAAGAAGATCATACACTAGAAGCCAAGCACTTACTATAACATTTTTTAAATAAAATTTAAAATAAAAAAAATTGTCATGATTTGCATTCATGTAGTGTATATAGAGATGACTGCATAATAACTCAAAATACAGTCTTAGTTTGTATATCGTGTGTGGGAGGGTGTTTGGGGTGCAGGTGGGGGGGTATGCATCTGTGACAGGGTTGTGAGGGTAGGGTGTGGGTGTGTTTTTGTGGAGTGTGGGGGTGTTTGGGGACCCCCAACACTCCCCTCCATGGTGCATAGCCCCTGCCAGATGTGGCAGCAGCAGGCAGGGGTCCTCAGAGAACATATTGGTGCTGCCACCTGCCCATGTCATCCCAGGCAGTGCTGCAGGTAGTGTAGCAGTGAGCATAGTCAAGCCAGTCCACCTTACCGGGGGAGGGGTAGGTAGCCAGCTCCACTGTGTGGAGTTTTCCCTGGTGACACAGAGTGCCTGGAACTGCATGTGCACCAAGGAAGCCCTATATGATAAAGGCAGGCTGGCCTTGCTGTATGTGCTCTTTGCTACCATGTGCAGTACTGGTCAGAGCCACATGCCAGTGGGCCACTAGTGCCAGCCACCTACTGCTGCTACCACCACTGCTGGCAGGGGCTTTTGCCACAGGTAGGCAATGTGGGTGGGGTCTTCACACTCTTTCCACCCTTCCCTCACACCCATACCATGCCCATCCAAGCTCCATTCCCTCACCTACCCCCCCACCCCCAAGATGTGGGCTCTATATTCCCACCAAATTGCAGCTTCCCTTCCCCCCACCCCTACCACTATCTACCTGCTGCAGCACTTGCTCCAGGCAGCAAGTAGGGAAGGAGAAGCTGAGAAGGTCCCCTGGTGGCAGCAGCAGTGGCAACTGCAGCCCTGCCCAGAAGCTACATGTTGGCTGGGTAGGCCTTTCTGCACATGAGGGTGGGAGTGAAATGCACAGTTTGGGTGGGGTTAGACACCATCTCTGGGCCAAAGAAAATTGCCTTGCAGGTCATATGTGGCCTGTGGGCCATGTTTAGCCCTCCTCTGCTCCAAATCCTAGCTTGACCCACCTGTCTATCTACTACAAAAATTGCCCAGATTCGTGTCATCTGAAAACCTTCCCAGGGTACAATCCATCCCATCTTTTAGATTGGGAATGAAGTTGTTGAACAAAACTGGACCCAGGGGCATTCCACTTGACATTGGCTGATAGCTAGACATTGAGCCATTGATTACTACCTGTTGAGCCCAACAATCCAGCCAACTTTCCATCCACCATTCCTCAAGCCCATATTTTCTCTGCTTGTCTCTCATCCTTCTTGCAATGAGTCTCAAAAGCCTAGCTGAAGTCAAGGTATATCATTTCCACTGCTTTTCTTGCAACCACAGAACCTGTTGTTATCTCATCATAGAAGGCAATCAAATTGGTCAGACATGGACTTGCCTTAGATGAATCCATGCTGACTGTTTCTAAGCACCTTCCTCCCCTTGAAATCCTTGGAACTGGACTGTTTGAGGACCTACTCCATGATTTTTCCCAAGGACTGAGGTGAGGCTGACTGGTCTGTAGTTCCCTGGATCTTCCTTCTTCCCTTTCTTAAATATGACCACCATATTTGTCCCTTTTCCAGTTATCCAGGACCTTTCCCAATCACCATGAGTTTTCTAAGATGATGGCCAGTGGCCTTCAATCACAATCACATCAGCCAACCCCCTCAGCACCTTCAGATGCATTGCATCCAGCCCCATGGACTTGTACACATCCAACTTTTCTAAATAGTTCCCAACCTGTTCTTTTAATGACTATTGGCTGCTCAACTTCTCCACAAACTGTGCTGCCTAGTGCAGTAGGCCTTTGCAGGCAAGGTCTGCTCCCAGGCAAGGTAAAAAAAATAATAAAAAAATGGTATTGAGGAAGAAAAGGCTGAAGTACTCATCTGTCACTAGGTTGCATCCTTCATTAAGGGACCCACACTTTCCTTATGAGGGAAGAAGACTGGCATGAGGAGAGGCCAGAGGGGCAGGAATAGGCAACACTTTCTTTTGGTGCATGGAGAAGCTGACCTGGGAAGAAGGACCAGCAGCCAAGGTTTTGTAGCACCTGCTTCTTCAGAATTGGAGGGAAGAATGCAGGTGATGGCATTTCAGGCCCAGAAGAAGGGCCAAGTGGGGCATAGAGACTGCAGAGTATGGCCATAGGAACTGGAAGTAGCTGGAACCAGTAATCCTCTTACAGAGGACAGTGGAGAGGGACAAAGGACCCCAGAGCAAAATGGATCAGAAGAGTCCTAACAGAGCTAAGACAGCTGGCCTTTTCTAACAGATTTTCTTTGAACCTTTTCCCCTTCTGGACTGTGTTAAAAAGGGGAATAGGAAAAGGGGTGATCAAGAGAAGGAATATTTGTTAATTGAGTGATTAACACCAGGAGGAAAAATGGATTTGAGTTTGGCTCAGCATGGGACTGATGCTCTCTGAGACTATTAGTAAAAAATGATAGGACCAGGTGAAAGGTCAAATTGATTTCATGTTCACCATTTTTTGACATACAGGACAGATTGTTCAGCTCATACTTGCATGGAAAATTAATTTGCAACTGCCTTTTTTTTTTAAATGACTTCAACTGGGCTGTTTGAAAATTAAGTGACTGTTGTTACAAGAGTTAGAGACAAGCCGTCTGTGGTTCTGGTTTGCAAATTGAACTGTGGCCAAGTTAAGTTCCAATCCTAATGGACTTCCAACAGCTTACTGACCTCAGAAACCCTAAGACATAGAAAATCTCCATCAGTTTGGACATAAGGGGGGGGTAAAGGGAAGAGGAGCCCCACAAAGAGGATGTACTAGAGAGTGATCAGAGAGGGTTAATACCTAGCCTGTTAACCTCCCGATACATATTTCGGAAACATCAAGACATGGCAGGTATCACCAGCTAAGTATTTGCAGAATCCCCCCTTCAAAATCTCTTTATGGCTCACCCTTTACAAGCTTCAGGCCATTGGGAACCACAATCTCTTCTTCATACCCTGACCTCCCTTGTTTGCCAACATACTTTTGGAAACCCTTGTTACTTTTCACATCCCTTTGCAACTGCATTTACAGCTAGCCTTTCACCTCCTTGATATATCCCTGCATGCCCAAGCAATAATCTTATGCTCTTTCCAAGTTGTTTGTCCAAGTTTCTGCTTCTTGTAAGTTCCTTTTTGTGTTTAAGCTCACCAAAGAGTTCTCTGCTAAGCCTAGCTGGTTGCTTGCCACATTTGCTATTTTTCTTGTACATCACCTACTTGGTCTCTTCAACACTTGCACTACGAAGTTGTCTCCCAAGTTTTACAGAGACTTCCTGGATTGCCCGTGCACGATTGTATTGTCTTCCCCAAAGATGCCAGGGTGACTGAAATCCCCCCAGGGCTTGTGATCTGGAATCGTCTGCTAGCTGTTTGAAGAAAGCCTCATCTACCTCATCTGGTGGTAGATACCAAACACCCAACATGACATCCTCTTTGTTGCTCTTCTCTCTAACCTTAAGCCAGAGACTTTCAACAGGCCTCTCTAGTTTCGTGCTGGAGCTCTGAGTAATCATACAGATCTCTTATATACAGGCAAACTCCTCCTCTTCCTGAAGAATTTATAATCATCTAGGATAGTGCTCCAGTCATGTGAGCTACTCTACTAAGTCTCTAATTCCACTAACATCATAGTTCCTTGACTGTGCCTTCCAACTCTTCTTGTTAGTTTCCCAGGCTCCATGCATTTGTGTACAGACACAAGATGACTAGCTAATTGCCCTATTTTCTCAGGGAAAAACTGAGAACTTCTCCTCCCCTTCCTGCTTGTGTTTTCTCCAGGTCCCCCACTTACTTCATGGCTTTGTTCTCCATCCCCTGGTGAACCTAGTTTAAAAAAGTTCTGCTCACTAGGTTAGTGAGCCTGTCTACAAAGATGCTTCTCTCTCTTCACCAGGGGGATCCCATCACTTCCTAACAATCTTTCTTTGTCGATTCCTACAGTCTGAAGGGACCTAGTAGATCATCAGGTCCAAACCCCTGCACCAGGTGGGAAAAGAGCGCTGGGGTTAAAATGACCCCAGCCAGATGCCCATCTAGCCTCCTCTTAAAAAGACCTTGAGGGTAGGGGACAGAGCCTTAGGGGACAGCACTACCCATATCCCTCTAGGGAGAAACTGACCCATCCACCACCATTCTCTGGGTACACCCCATAAGCCAGTTGCTCACCCACCTTACTGCAAGACAGATCCATATTGCAGCTACTCTGTTTATGCATAAGAATTGGATGCAACACTGTCAAAAGCCTTTTTAAAATCCAGGTAAATAATATCTACTTCCTCTTCTGCATCTAAGCACTTTGTGACCTGATCATAAGAAGAGACCAGGTTAGCAGGCAGATCCTGCCTGACTATAAACCCATGCTGGTTGCCCCTCACCATTGTGCTACCCACTGGCCCCCTGCAAAAGTGATCCTTAATGGTTTTTTCTAAGGTCTTGCTAATAGAAGTAAGGCTGACTGGCCTATAATTTCCCAGGTCCTCCTTCCTCCCCTTCTTGAAGATAGGGACCATGTTGGCCCATTTCCAGTCCTCTGGGACTTGTCCCAACTGTCACAAGTACTCAAAACAGCTTTGCCAGTGGTTCTGCTATGTCATCAGCCAATTCCTTTAGTACCCTTGGGTGAAGATCATCAGGGCCTGCCAACTTAAATACATCCAGCCCTTTCAAGTGCCCCCTTCACTAGGTCAGTGCTAACCATTGGTAGATTAGTACTACTCTCACTCCAGACTATAGATTCATTGGGAGGTGCATTTGTATCTGTGTCCAGGAAAATAGAGGCAAAGAAATTATTTAAGAGCTCCACTTCTTCCATCCTATCAGTTAGGACTGCTACAGAATGGATTAGGGCAACTCCCGTTACCTTGTGCCTTCTTTCTGCTTCCTATGTACTTAAAGGAGGACTTCTTGTTATCCTTAATCTTTGTTGCCAACTTGAGTTCTGCATCTCCTTTGGCCTTTCTTACTGCTTCCCTGCAAGTGCAAACCAAACAGGTATACTTCTCCTTGGTGGCTGCCCCCTCCTCCCACAGCCCATAGGCTTCTTTTTTTCCCCCCCCTTCTGAAGGCTCCCCTTGGATCTCCCTGCTCAAAGAAGGTTGTCTCTTTTGCCACCCTTTTTGTGTACTGGGATGGTGTCCCTCTGTGCCCATAGGATCAGTCCCTTGGGGATCCAGGAAGCATGGCAGTTCCTCATCTCACAGATGCGATTACCCCTCTCACCCACCCTAACCAATCTCCTGAGCTCACTGAAGTTGGCTTTCTGGAAGTCTAGCACTAATAGAACAACATCCCAAGGAACAACATCCCATGGTCAAAGAACCTTGCAGGCAGCATCACTCCTGCCAGGGCCCTGCCTCTTGACTGAAAGGAAGAAGAGAACATGATCTGTGCCCCAACCCCCTTCAACTTTCCATCCAGAGCCCTGTAGTCACTTGTGATCCACTCAGGGTCACCTTTAGCAGTATCACAGCTCATCACATGGATGAGTAGCATGGGGTAATAGAGGGTCAGACAAGTCTCACCAATCCTGTGGTATCTTGGATCCAGGCAAGCAGCACAATCTCCTGGGATGACAGGCCAGGTCAGCAGATGAATCCCTCAAAGAAGGGAGTCTCCAACCACCACCCATTGCTTCTTCTGTGGCAGTGTACTCAGTCCTCCCCACCCTAGGGATTCCTGGCCTGGCCTCCTCCACCAATAGAATGTACTCCTGCTCTCTTGCTAGCACTCCATATCTGTCCTCCAGGCAAACCACTGCACACGAGTGTGACAACTTCTTTTTGCTGCCAGAAGATACAGACTTCCATCTTCCTGAGAGTCCATGTCCTCTTTCTTCTTCCACAGTCCTAGAGGTTTCCTCCAGCATCAAATGTATGAAGTCCTCATGGCAGAAGATGCTTTAGAGCTTCTCTACCTCTTCCTGTAGCTCTTTTCTTCTATCCAAGGGATACCACCAGAAGGCGCTGCTCACATTTCAGGCACAACCCACCTGGCTGATGCAAAGGAATCTGCAAGCTGCAACCTGCACACCACCAAGCCAGGACCTGGGTGGAAGCCTCAACCATGTGTGGTGCTGCCTGGACAGGCCTCACAGGTGAAAGCAGAGGAAGAGCTGGAAGGAGTAGTGGCTCTGAGACTGCAACTTCCTCCAGCCATGTCTCTGGGTCTTCTAACCTGCTGCCTCTCACTTCTTGCCTCTTTCCAAAGAAACCTCCCCTCTGTAGCTGGACTGTTCGCTGTTCCTTGATTTGAAGGGCTCCCTTTTCCCCACAACTTCTTTCCTCTCAGCAAGCTTACAGTGAAGGAATGTGCAAGTTTCCAAGCAAATTCCTTAGAAAACTCCCCCTCACTCTGGCCTCTAGTTAAACAAAAGACTTAAGTCTTGGTCTAGCTCCTGAGTTTTAGCTACTGAAGTAGAACTAAGTATGTTATTCAGTCCTAATTACATGTAAAAAATAGTCTTACCTTCAGACTCCCCTTCAAAGAGAAGGGCAGAAAACTGACCTGCAAACTGCTTGTGAAGTGTCTTGTTTGCTGCTCCCCTGGTCACTCAGACTGCTTTCTTAGGTCTGGACTGGCTTGACCCCTTTGTTATATCCAGACAGCAATCAGTAATCCATCCACCCAGCTGCTAACAGCACACACCCAAACACAAACCCACCAAACAGCCCTTAGCACACTAAGCACCCAGGAAGTCCCAGCTCATTTACCTTCCCAGACCAGGATCTGGTGCTTGGCTCTTCTTCCCCCTCTTGCTCCTAGAAAATTGCTTGCTTCTCCCTGGTTGCTTTGACTGGCTCCTTATATACCTCTCATAGGCCTGGATTGGCTAGGCCCCTTTGTCACACCCAGACAGCAATCAGCAATCAGTCTCTTCAGCTGCTCAGAGCACACACCCAAGCACACAAACCCACCAAACAGCCCTCAGCAAGCTAAGAATACAGGCAACCAACCAATAGGACCAACCACAAGAGAAAGGGGTCAGAAAATGAGGACATACTAAATACATGGACCGATAGTAAGAAATCATTTCTTGCATCCTAACAGTTGTTGTCCCTGCCGTGTTATGAAGCAAGAGTAAAAAGGCTAGTCATTTGAATTAGGATATATATATGCCTCTGCCAACAACTCTAATAATCATACCCCTCTTTATTCTGAAATGTTATTTGGTAGATTCCCTGAAAAAAATGGCAATATGCCTATTTTTTGTAACATGCTAATACCTTAGGTTTGAGACTAAGACACAAAAAAGTCATAAGTAGGAGAAGAACAAATCTACCTTTAGTAGGCTTTTTTTATTTATTTCAGGGACTTCAACAGGGTGGACAGGGATCATACTTTTGCACGTAATAGGAAGAATACAAGTTAGTCTTATGTCTCGTATTAAGAATTTTAGAATCACTGTCCTGTGGAACCTGCTGCTGTTATCAGCATTTTTCTAAGTAACCTTTTATATAGGCAATTTGTGCAAAAGCAAACAGCTAGACCTCCCATATAAATCATTTGAAAATGTACAGCTCAGAGTATTTGTCACAAGTTGAGGTACTACATTAGTTGTTGCAATAGCAAGGTCATTATGTGTACTGCAACTTATTGTAGCAAGATACATCATCTTTTTTAAATATATACTCAAAACTAAGTTTCTGAAATTCTATATGGTAATTCTATGGTTAGGTAAAAATGATTCAATGCAGTTAATGTCAACTCTGTAAAACTGTAGTTTAAAAGGTCATTTGGAGACATTCATTAATTGTTTGCTTTAGCAGACAGTCATTATTATTGGCAGAAGAAATTGGCAAAAGCCACTGTTACTGTCAGAAGGCATTAAAAGAGTGTCATTTGTCAATATGTGCTTTCCAAAAGAGCAGCAGGCTGAAAGAGTGCTGCTGTCTTTAAAGTTGAGAAGAAAGAAATAAAACTCTCTCTCTTTCTGTCATATGTTTTCATATAGTCCCAATTGTGATAACTCTGTCTGAGCAAGCACGCTTGTTAACTCTGAAGAAATATGATCACGGAAAACATAGCAAATTAAGCTTAAACTATAGAAAAATCGCTGGGTAAGAGCGTTATTTGTAGAATAATGATTATTTTACATTCTCACTGCAGTAACAGTTATGGTTCTCAACAGGTTTGGGGTCCATTGTGCTAGGAACTGTACAGACATAATCAATGACAGCTCATGCCCAAGACCTACTTTAAACAATAAGACTAGCCCAGTGAATTTGATTAATGAAATTACCAGTTTAGTCCTGCTCTTGTTCCTGAGGGAAATCTATTAAAGTTTTGACAGTGACATTAGAGGGCCAATTTAGCAGAATTGGGACTTTCAGCATAGCAACAAGTGTAATTCTAGTTTTCTGAATGGCCTCTTCCCCTGCTACAGCTGCTTTGTGCTGTCTGGCTCCATAAAATCCTCCCTGGTTCAGACTCAGGCGCAGATTGATTAGAAGAGAAAGTCTGACTCCTTATTTATAGGTGAGAGCAAGATTCAGGATTGCTGGAACTAAAGGCTAAATTTCATATTTAAAAATCAGTTTATAAAATATTTTAAAAAGAGAGCTGTTAATGAACCAAGCAAAGTTATAGGAAAGTTAATAAAAGATGGGTTTCATATGGGTTTTGAACCTAGCTGACTGGCAGTAGAACATTTAGAAATATAACTACACATATTTGGTGAAACTTAAGGCATCCTAGAGTGAATTACAACCCCATTATCAGAAGCTGAGAATATCTTTACTGGGTCCTACAAAAGTTATCTTTCATATCATCAAACAAATCATTCTGAAGAAAAATGAAGAAAGTGACCAGAGTGATCCATTCCAATTCCATAGTACATATTGTATATTACCCAGTCTTCATCTCTGCTAATACACCAAACAGGACATCCTTCCCTCATAAGCTTTGTTTTCCCTGGTTTTAGAATCATAAGGAATTTAAACAATAGAAGATGGATGGCATTTTCTTTTTTTTATATTCAGAAATAGTTTGACACCTTTTCCCAGAACCAGTTGAAATACCTATGAGCAAAGCAAGAAAGGATGAGGACAAGAGTGGGCCAGGCAAAGATAGGGATAAGAAGAATATGATTTGCTTATTCCAACACAGCTCATGTTCTCACATACTTCAAAGTGGATTTCAGTTAAAGGATGGTTCCAGGAAAAACTTTTGCAAGAGTCCTGCCAATGTGATTACAATTGATTTACACTTCCAGAAAGTGTGTAGAGACAGGTTGACAGTGAGGAAGAACTATTACTGCTAATGATCTTCCAAGCAAATCCTGATTTTTCCAGTGGAGCAACTGGAAAGACATTTTCACAAAGAAAATTGTTGGAGACCTCCCTTTCCTTTAAACTTTGTTGCCCTGTGGGGTCAGTCCAACTCTCAGGATCTCAGTATTGCATTGTTAGACAGGAAGGTGTGACAATTGCACACCCTCCTGCTATTTTATACAAAACACACAAATCAATTAGGTGCATACACACACACTACCAGCTCAGGTACATACACATCCAAACCAGCCTAGGCACATGCATACCTATCACCAATTCAAGCACATACACACTACAAATTAGACAAAAATCAATTGTCAATACTCACACACTCAGTACACATACATAGATCACTAATTTGTATATCATACAATGATATATATATATATATATATACACACATACACACACATATACATATACACACACACACATACCAGTTTACACACATACAACCCACCTACACATACACACAGGTATGTTCCAAACTTGGATGGCATGGTGTGTATGTGTATGCTTGGGGTACCTGGGATACTTGGGGAAGGTTAAGGTGAGAGAGAGAGAGAGTTTAAGTGTAGGAAGTGAAAGTTGCCAGAACTAGGATTAGAACTGATGGACTAGAGAGAAGCTGACTAAGGAACTGAGGCTTGGGTTTACTTAAAATCAAGTGGCCCCAGGGTTACTCGAGGTCACTGGTGCAGGTGAGGGGGGAGGAAAAAAGAAGCCTGGTGGCATGGAGCCAGGAAAGAGAGAGTGACAGAAACCTGGGAGCTTGGGGCTGGATACTGAGGCAGACAACTGAGATACTGGGGGGAAAGTGGGGGACCAGATAAGTGGTAGCAAGGAGGAGACAGCCAGGAAAGAAACTGGGACAAAAACCTGGCTGCTCATGACTTATGTTAACTTGACATGACTTATGCTAACTTACATATGTAGACCTAAAACATATAGTACCAGTAAAACAGGAATATAGAACAGTAAAAACAAAAACAAAAAAAAAATAAACATAACAATTATACAATATAAAGAAGAAAAAACAAAACAAATATAACTTGCTACCAAAATAAAATGATGAAGCTTATCCTATGTCTTAGCTTACTTATACTTATCTATATGGAATAGAGAGGCAGCGACAAAGTCAGACATGGTTGGGGAAGGAGAGGGAATGCATTTTAAAAGAAAAACAAAAAGAACTGGGGGTTTTGCTATACCTTCTCCAATGGATTTTTCCACAGGAAGTGAAGAGTTTTTTTTCTAAACTCATAAAATCCAACTAAATGGCAGTAGTCTACCCAGGGTTTGAGTATAATATCACATACCCCTGTACAACTCATATCAGTTTTGTATACCAAAACAAGTTTTGCCAGAATCAGTGTGGAAGCAGGTGATAGCCTCTTTGACTTCACCAAACTGACTTCACCTGAGGCATATCTGAGTAGATGATAAACCGCTATACACAGGAATAATAGTCTATCAGATTGGACAATGTTATCATGGTTTAGAGCTTCACGTCACCTGTATGCTCACTTTATTTACCATGCTAATGTCAGTTACTCCTGTATAAATATGCCATCTATCTTGGCCCTCAATGACAACATCTTCTGGTATTAATTAAGTGTTTCCCCTGCTCCCCAGAGCTACTAGATTCTCATGATTACAAGAAATTCTCAGCTTAAAGATTCTAGTCTAACAGTTGTACAGAAAAGCTTGAAGTTGTGATCTAAGAATAGTCTAAAAGCTCAGAAATCAGAAGACAAATTTTAACACCTCCCCCAGCTGATTGCCATTCCTAGCTCTGGGACCACAGTGGAATCTAGAACCAACTCTGGTGTGCTCCCAGGGCCAGGACTGATATATCAACTACTATCACATCCAGCTGGGCTGCAGGTACCCGGGTTTCAACTTGCTGGTGAAAAGGAAGCACAGGATACCAGGGCTCCTCCTCCACTGAGGAGAAGGAATGGTGCCATTGAGATCCGACCTTGGATTCTAAAATTGCATATTCTGCCATGCAGATGTGCAGTTGTTGGGATTGGGGGGCAGGGATTGTATCTCACCATGCCAGTAAATAAAAGTGCACCAGAAACCTATATGCTTTGCCCCTCTACACTTCCTGAAGAGAACCTGGGGTTTACAGAATGCAAGTAGGGAGACCAAAAAAAATTAAAAAAAAAAAAAAAAAAAAAAAATCAACGTGTGCATGGTACAAAGTGGGATGGTGTGGATCACACATTAGATCCCACTACACCTTATTGCTGATCCCTCTGCACTGGCAAGAAGCAAGATCCTCTGGCTGGGAGCTCAGGTCCTCTGATGGGGCTCCCAACTGTGGGGATGCACTATATACTCCTGCAGCTAGAAGCCCCACTGCCTGATGTAGACTCCCAACTGCAACAGTGCCCCATGGGTCCCTGTAAAGATGCATGGAACACTCCCACAGCTAGCAGACCACAGCAGCTGTGGGCTCCCAGCTGCAGAGGTATGTGGGCCCCACCCACATCTGGGAATCCTGTCAGCTGGGAGCTCCTAGGCAGGAGTACATAAGGGCATGGAGGTCAATTAATGACATGATAGGAAGCCGCTACAAAGTGTGATTCTGAATCCTTCCCCCAACATGAACTTCTAAAAACCTTAGTGATGTGACAATGACCACTAGCATGATATTTATAGATCTGGGTTTATATACTATTAGCATGCAAAATAAATAAATATTAACATTAATATTCATGATCATATTTCTTCCATTAGATGAGCTTTCCCTCCCACCACCATTTAACATGGGCGAGGGGAGGCCCTCACCTTACAATTGAGCATGAGATTGCAGGGGAGAGAGGCAGGTGCATGCCCAGCCATTCCTCTCCAGTGCCCTTTGTGGCATTCCTCCTTACTTTTACTTTATTCCAGCAGGTTCTGTCCTCACTGCAGCTTGGAGGATGGAGCAACAGTGCTGGCTCTGTGCTGCTGCTATGCTCTGTGCTCCAGGCTGCTGCAAGTATTGAGCCTGCTGGCATGGAGAAAAAGAGGGGAGAGGGGAGGGGCAGGAAAGTGACTACACTTTAAGGGGGAGAGATGGGAGGAAGGAAAGTGGGGACTTGAGGTTGTAGGGGCAGGTGTGGTGTGGAGGAGGAAAGAGAGGGGACAGGGGAAGGCAGAAATTGGGGATGCTGAGCCTGCAAGGGGAAAGGTACAATGAAGTGTAAGGGGGGAAGGACAGGCAGACAGATGGCAGGGGGCAAATTGCCTGCTTCTGTCAGTCTAGCAAATTCTGAATTATTGCATTTTGGTAATGATTGCCATGCATACAATTAAATGTGGACATGCAAATGTTAAAAACAGACTTGGAGCAGATGAACAAGACTAAGCTGAATTGAGTCATATGAAAACTAAAGTAATTTTGGGTGGCAGAATAGTTAGTATATTGTGGTAAGGTTATTCACTAGGAGTTCAGAAACAATGTTATTCATTCTATTTTGGTATGGAAGTCATATGACTGTAAAACATACAGTGAATTCCCCCAACTTAGATAACCATTTGTGAACAAGGAAGCTTAAATTATCTATTTCATTAAATTTGTTCATAAAAACATATTTAGGAAGCAATTTTAAGTCATGACTAACTTCAGAAGGTCTGAAAACTCTTTCCAATTTGTTTTTCTTTCCTTACTTTTACTTTACAAAGTTAGGTACTTTATAAATTCACTTTTCTGGAGACCCTTGAGGCAAGAAAAGAACTAGAAAAATTATGGCATTACATTTGCTTAGAATGTTAAAGCTGAGCAACTGACACTTGCTGTTTTGACTAGTTAAACCAAGTCAAAATAGCAAAATGGTTCAGAGAAAAATATCTGTTTGATAAAGATTCAGTCTTTCTGAAGTTCTAGAGAAAGAGAAGAGAGAATGTAAATGCGATCAGATACAGAACTACAAGAACAAGAAAGAGTTGTATCGTTTATATATTCATATTATTTAAAATTTAATCCAGAAAAGATACTACAAATGCAACAAATATTTCTTTGCAGATTCCCTTTAAAACATTTGAAAAGCTGGACTGGTGCCATAATTTGTTATACTGTCTAATTATATTTAAAGCATTATTAAACCCTTTCCTGATCTACATTTTCATTCTTCTAATAAATGTCAAGGCTTCCAATTATTAGAAATTTAAATATTTGTATTAAGAGTCTTTTATAATGTGAATACACATTGTAGATATCTGAGCAGCTTCACAATTAAAGTATAATAAATCACTTCAGGCAATTATTCATGGTCCCTTTAATAAAGCTGATTTTCTTATGAAATCTCAATATAACTTTTTTATAAAAAATGCATAGTTGCCATTATTCTGACAATTCAAAAATTGTATTTTATAATTTTCAGGAAATCACAGCAGCATCAGTAATGTTTTGGGGGCATTGTAAGACCCTGCCTGGTAGGAATCAAGTTTAATTGCTGCTACAGGATAGCAATTACCATCTCTCATCCTCAGAGTTGCTTCCTGTGCCTCAACCTACACAAAAATCTTCACATACTCCTTTGGCAGGTTTCCTTCTTGGCAGTCTGCCATATTCCCTATTGACTGTAAAAAGAAGAGGGGTGAAAAGGAGATTAAAAGTCTAGCAATATTTCAGTAGAAGCACGAAGGAAGTGTACCCAACAGTACCCCTTCTTTCCTAGAGCTGGGCAAGTAGGAGAAGTTTCCTTTTAGACTGCTGTCCCATTCTACTCAGAAAGTTTTGACATCAGCTGCTGAAAAAATGCATGGCATTTCATCTTACACCTCAGTTCTTGCAAAACTAAGGGAAAAGAGTATCTTGGTGCAGAAGATCTATTACATATTCTATGTTACGAACCCTGCTTTTACCTCCAAGGTATCTGATGGCTTATTGCCCTCTCTGACCAAATGGGCACAGATGGAGATGGTGCAAAGAATGGGATGGTGGGTGAAGGGTAAGGCAGAAGAGGGGAGAAACAAATGTGTACATAACTGTACGCACTAGTATAACTAAGTGGGAGGAGAGGGAGCAACCAGGGCATCCCTGGGTGCCACCTTTGGGGAGGGGGTACACAAAAAAAAATATGTGTGACTACATTAATGGTTGATTATGCTGCTTTGATTGGTACTGCAGCAGCCAGGACCACTCTGGCTATCGCATAGCTGCCCAAGACGTAGTTATCTGCCTATACCTCTAACTACATACATACAGGCAGGTAACTCCACGTCCTGAGGAGATTTTCTTATAGAGATTTATATACAGATTTATATATAAAATAGTGACACAAAGCTCAAGCAGACAGACATTCATACACTTTGTTATGACACAAATGCCCAGAATTGTGGCTGTAACAATGAAGGGGAAAGATTTATGCTACTTTTTTTGCTTTATGGGAGAGAAAGTATGGGAAGCCTGGAGCAGCTTTTGGGGTTTCAGAGGTCTGATCCTGGGCACCATGGGAATTCCCCCCACAGAATCAAGATGCTGAAGCCCTGGGACCACCTGCTTGGCTTCCCCCACTCGTAAAGGCATGCCCTGGGAATCCCCTAGCAGAGGATTCCGCAAATGCGTGTATCACTCTGTCACACCCCAACATGGGACAACACACGAGGTCTATGTTGCCCATTGAAGCAGATCAGCTGTTCTAGAAGAGATACCAGCACACATGATCCCACTCCAAGGATGACTTCTCTTTATAATCAAAGAAACCATCAGGGCAGTTTGGCGCACATGTAAGTATATTTTGCAACACTACATGGTAACAAATTAAGGCCAGATATGTCACTTGTACCCTAGCTAAAAGTAGTAAAAGTGACAGAGTAAAGGATGGAATTTTATTTTTGAGGAGGAAATGAGGGGTTGCAAATTTGAGGATGTGGAAGAAAGTGCTTACACTAATCAAACCAGAACTGAGAGAAGCAAAAGAAAGATATCTGTTAAGACAACTGCTACCACTTCCAATACTTAGCAAAGAATACTGTTTACTAGGGCTGTGTGAAGCTTCGGTACGCAATGGGGCGGCCAAATCTGAATTGAATTGGGAGACACATTGATCTCTCTGAATCGAATTGGAAGCCTCTGAATCTCTCCAAATCTCTCTGAATTGATTTAAAGATTCTGCCATAGACTGTACAGGCAGACACTAGGCAGTGCCAGTAGGAGAAGCTGGGGGGAACAGCTGGAAGAGCCCTGGCCTGAGCCGGCAGCCCTGGGAGGAGCCATGGCTCATCCAGCTGTGCCTCCCCATCAGGGTGAGGCAGGCAGTGCTGCCACAGGGGCTGGAGCAAAGGATTGGGGAGCTAGGAGGATGAACAGGGGCTACCCCCAGCTCCTGGTTTGATTTCCCAGCTCCCAATCATTCCCGCAGCTCTCTGATCATTCCCCCCAGCCCCTGGGGCTTCTCCTGGGGCTGCTGGCTGAAGCCACGGCTTGCCTGGCTGCTCCCTGGGCTGACCCCTGGCCGGGGTGAGACAGTCAGTGCTGGCAGCCCTGGAAGAAGTCACAGCAGCTGGGGAAAATGATTGGGAGCTGGGTGGGAATGAGTGGGGGCTTACCCCCAGCTCTGGTTTGATCCCCCCCACTCCTGGTTTGATCCCCCCCAGCCTCCATGTCTTCTCCCGGGGCTGCCAGTGCTGCCTGCTTCACCCTAGTGGGGGGGGGGGGAAGAGGGGGAGTGGGACAGCCCGGGGAGCTGTGACTTCTCCCAGGGCTGCCAGCTCAAGCCAGGGCTCATCTGGTTGCTCCTCCAGCTGTTCCCAACAGCACTGCCTGCCTGTATAGTCTATGGCTGAATAAGATTTGGCACCAAATATGTTCAGCTTTGGCCAAATCAAATTGGGACAGTGATTCAAATCACCAAATCGAATGACTGTCCCTCCAAAATCAATGAATTCGAATCCAAAGCAAATACTTTCTGCTTTGCACAGGCCTACTGTTTGCTGCTTTGGGAATGTATTGATGTCTGGAACTTGACCTTTCCTTTTTCACATAAAAGGTTTTACTTTTGGTAATGCATTTAAAAAAATCAAATTCAATATTTACATACTTGAGGAGGGCCCAACTTTTCACTTTAGAGTTTTAATCAGTTGAGAGAGTTTATTCATGTACCTTTTAGTAAAATACAGAGTAAGGGATACTTAACAAGTTACAAAAGCAATAAAACATGCACTTTACTAAAACATTATCAGAAAATGTTATCTATGGAAAACTGTTTCCGATTAACTAACAGCACCAGTAAGGTTTGATTGCAAAATTTATGACTGTTTGATAATATTATTTGCTTCCTAAAAGGAAGTAAAAGCACATAATGCATTTGCAGAGCTTAGTGATGGTGGGCCTGTAAAATAAATAAACAAACACACAGCAGACCACATTCTTCTGAAATAAAATTTACATTGTATAATTAAAAATTTACAGTCAATAATTAATATAGTTGAGAACTTTTTTGTTTTGTGACACACATTAATAAGCAGGCACTTGGTACTGATAAAATGTAACTCTATAGTGTGCTAGGTATTGCCATTTAATAATGATTGTAATAGACTTGAAACAACTTGTTCTTGAAACTTATAGTAAGTTGTACATGATCACCTTTGGCAATTCATTTCCCTTAGGCTTATAGGGAGTAATAATGCAAAATAATTTCAATACTGAAGTACCAGTCTTTACTTAAACTTTCTTGGTTAAAGTAAACACTAGTCATTATTGAAGTATCTACTACATTTTCCCTGGCTCCTGGGCAGCTTGAATTATTCAGCTCTCTGCATTCACAGATCTCATTTTTCCTAGTACTAGGGTCAAAACTTTGTGTGTTGATTAATCTATCACTAACAAATATTAATGGAATGTCAAAAGCACACTCCTACTGAATTTTGAGGTACTAAATCCTGAAACTGTCATACATCTGCTGGTCTGGACTATAATCACCTGGAAATTGAAATACCAGCCCAACTACAAATGTATGTTGTGATCGATCATACTATTATTTTGGGGTCTAATGTGTGAAATGCTAGATACATTACTGTTATTGACTGATACATCTTAGTTACTTATATAGCTCCCCTTACTACAGTAACTAAATGGCTCAATTTTTAGCATGATATTGACAACATTTCTATGAGATAAAGCAAGTTAAATGTAAGAAACTAAGGTACAGATTTAACTAATGTCATACAGGTAAGCTATAGTGGAACAGGATATTGGGCATCTATACATGTGCTCTGGGGTGAAGGGGGGCACTTTAAATAAAGCAGCTCTGAGAGTCTGCTGCGAGTCCCGCATTTCAAAATGGTTTGACAAGCTTTAGTTAAAGAGCTCCTGCTGCCATTTTGAAACATGGTGACACTGAATACAAGCAACATGGAAGCTGTTGGAGTTACTAATTAGCATGCTCCACCAGATTCAGAGCTGACGTCTATCATGTGTATAGGTGCCCCTACATTCTTTGGGTAGCCATCCAGACCATAAGTATCAAGACTGTGATCTCTGTTAAATCATCCTGACTGCTAATGGATAATATAACTGACTTCAAATGGATGCTGCTCTATAGTGTAGGAGCTAAAGGCCAGGTCCTAATCAACAAAAACAATACCTAATGTTTAGGTGCCCTGACCAAGTTTGCCAATTCTAACTGACAGAGTTAAATACCCAGGTTTCCTACACAATGAATGGGGAAACCTAGATGCCTCCCAAGATGAATCCAAATTGTCTACTCTGGTGTTTCTTAACCTTAGTAACCTCAAAACCTCTCACTAGACTTAAGGCCTCCTCAGAAAATGTCAGCTCTTAAATTTCACTCGTTTTGATTATGGAAAAATAATACAGCAAGTCTTCTGTTGCAAAGAATTCATACCACAACAGGTCAAAAACATGCTTTTGATACTATTGATTCCTATTTGAAATCCCTGATTTAACTTGTAAATCAGGTATAAGTGTTTGCACACCTAACAGGGGTAATATCATGCTGCATCCTTAAACAGATTTCAGAATACTGGAGCAGGGATTTGACTATATCTAACCAACAGACCATGCTAAACACAGGTGTGTGTTTCAGCTCCCTTTCTTTTCCTTGGTCCTTAAGGAAAGTGTCTAACTCAAGGCTTCAAGGACAGCAGTTTTGTCACATCAGAATCCAGGCTGCTTGGAGGGAAGTTGAACACCTGAACAATGCCATGGTAGCAACATCCATTTTAATCTGAAGCACAGCAATTCCTTTTCCATAGTGGTGCACCCACCCTCTTCCCTATAGCTAAATGAGGAACTTGGGTTACAGTCTGTCCTCACTTCAAAGGGATTCAAGCTAATATCTTCTTCTCTTCAACTTCTCAGTAAAGTACACTAACTAACCCTCCAGTTCTTGGCAGAGTGCCTGCCACTTACACCTGTGGAAACTTGTACATCCAGCAACACAAGTTTTATGGGATCAGAAGGAAAGAAAGCAAGAGGTAGCCTGACTCAGTAGGCTACTGATTAGGGCGCTCCGCTGAGGGAGCAGTTTTGTGTTCTGGCCGATGCCACCCACGTTATTTCTGGCTAATGCAAACAGTCTTGAATATATCCTACTATAAGGAGAGTAGTGTGCGATGATAAAAGTAACCCAAAAATTAAAAATAATTCAACAGCTATTCCAAAGATACCTTGAATCTATATAGAGAATAAATAGAACACAGCTGGAAAGCTGTCCAAGAACAAAAAGGATGATATTGTGAAAAAATAAGCCAACGGTCAATTCAGTAGGGATGACAAGATAACCTCTTCTGGACCTCAAGTTTAAGGTTACATTAAAGCTGAAGTTTTCAAGTAGTGGCCTATGGAACATTTGCTAATATTCCACAGACAGTTCATTAGTCACATGGCACTGTCCTCCCCCCCATGCTTATTTCCTGCTGCAAAACTGCACTGAGAGCAGCTGGACATAATAAATCTGTGCATGTATGTGTAAGAGCAGTTCCCACAGCAGTGCTATAAAAGCACTAGTGAAAGAGGTATTTCCTGGAATCCTAATGTAATCTCTATATTAAAATGCAGCCCACCTTGTGGAAAGGTTTCCAAACCACTATAAAAAAAGAAGCGGTATTTAACTCATGGCAGCCAAAAATTAGTGCCCAGTTACCTCATGTCTGCCTCCCCTTTACTTTAGGTTGTATTAAATGTTCATCTCCTACCACAATGATGACTCCTAGACCTTTCAGTTACTGCAGGCCTAATTGAAATATAAATATTTTAAAAAAATTCTTCCTGGGCTTTAAAAAACAAAAGACATAACTGTATCATTGCTTTATAGTTTTGATGCTATGCTCCATTTTTCTTCAAGAAGCTAAAAACATGAATATACGTTGAAGACAAAACTGGCAAATTCAGACTGTAAAAATTCAAGCTGGATGATATGAGATGGACTAAATGTAAGATCTCAGAGAATTAAAATAATAACATATAAATCAGAATAATGCCCACATAGGAAAGAAAACGCCACAAAAACATCACAGCTTTACTTTAAAGAGTCCTGGCCTGTCTACTGGATTTATTCACAGGACAATTGGAAATTTAATATAAACAGACAGACCATATGAACTGCTGTCTAAATAAAAACTGTCTCTCTATGAGGTTCAGAAAACCACCTGTTCAAATGTTAACTGAAGTTAATTAGTCTTCAATTATCACTACTTACATTTTACCTGTTCCACTTGCAAATCCCTGGAATTTCTATCAGGTCTAATTCAGTGTCAACCCTTTTCCCTGTCTGGCAGAGGGTAAGGAGGAGCCATGCTATTAATTAATTAAATTTTCATCTACCATCATTTCCGATCTCAGCCACTGCTAGACTGTCATTGGAGGGAAAAAATATTTTCCCCCAGTAAAACATCTACCTTCTAAACCAAACAATGCTTTTTCCATATCTATGGTGGTTGGTCGTTTGATCAGAAACATGCACTCCACTATATAGAGACTGAACATATTCAATATTTAATGAAGTAAAAGTTGATGTTAATTTAATTAGCTCAATATTTTATTCAAACACTGGATTCTGATTTACCCTGAGGAGATGTAGAATATTTGTGAAGTATGGCTTTTGAGGTGCTAGTTTAGCTTCTGAAACTGCTATTCACTTCAAAGTTACTATTAAAATCTTTGTATTTTGACATTTAACCTTGCTAATGGTACAACTATATTCTAACAGAGTTAATTGCCAGAAATGACAATTATGATAATATTTAACTCTGACCATTTTAAGTAAAGTAGTAATTTTGAACAGCATTATGGGCAAGCTGTTTACCTCCCATATTATTGATATCATATATGTATAAATGGAGAGGGGAGAGTGATGAAATTTAACTGTTTTTAAGTCTGGGATGAGAACAATGCATACTGATATTTAGACCATTAGATAATTTCCAGTTGAGTTTTCTTTGACTCAAATAAAGCTGTTATGACTTGTAACCTCAGAAATAAAGTACAGAAGCATTTCTATTAACTTCTATATGAACACATTGATTAACATTTATTAAAAAGACCTTTACAATGAAATATGAAGCACAAATCTATTTGAAGTAGTATGTATTAAGTAGTATAAAGCTTCTATTAGTAATGCACAGGAACAACTGCAGATGTGATTTGGCATAAGAAATCAGTGACAAATATGAAAATTAAGTCTTATAGTTTAGTTTCTAACGTAAAATGAGTATAAAACATTTTTAAATGTTCTACAGCATTTGAAATTATATTGTTCTCTAGTTGGAATGCTAGGAATGCATTGCTTTAATTACTTATTTCTTTGTAAGAGAGACCTTCAAATATTTATGTTTCTTGTTTTGATTTTGATTTGTAAAGACTGACTCTTACAAATAGGCTTATATATTCTGTTTTGCAATATTTTGCAATGTATCAGATGCTCAGTTTCTGAAGAAATAAGTATGAAGGCAAAGGCCAATAGAATTCAGTACTAGCTTGTCAGGGACTGACCCCAGGCAGGTGCTTGCTCAGGACAACAATGGTTTGGTCAGGTCTCTGAGTGCCCTATGAAGCCAGCTGGGGCATGGCTTCTAGAAGGAGAAGCATTGGCTTTTAGTTCTTTACCCTGTCTGGTTGTTCATGATCTTTACTCAAGGAACTAGCACCCAGTTTTGCTCCTGAAAGCAAGACTTCATCTTTTGCTGGGGAGAACAAGTGCAGCACAAGGTTCCAAGCAGCAAATCGAGTCTCTTCTTCAGTGAAATCATGTACTGGGGCAAAAGCCAGGGCAGCAAATTCCCTGCCACTTCCAAAGGGTTAAGCAGCTCCTTATTGCATAAAGTGCAACAAGGCCTTTAGGTAACTATAGTTTAAGTGAAGCATTTGGTAAAATTCCACATAAAAGTTTGGTTATTCCATAACAGTATATATAAATAAGTACCTGGCTGATTTATGCAGCAGAAAAGTGTTTTGTACTGTGAGTGAGTGACATGCAATCTCAATTTCTTGATTCCTCAGATGGAATTCTAGTGCACAGATCCCAGGCCAATATAAAATTCCATAATTTTTAACTCTTTTGTACAGTGATCAAAAAAATATATGCATTATGTTCCACCACTATCTTAAATATCTTGAGCCATCCTGTACCATGGGATGTGTTTCACATCTTGATCTGGGTGTTCCTGTTCCAGACTTATCCTGGTACTGGACTATTCTATACCTTGTACAGCCATCTCCCCCTCCCTCACAGGAGTGTGAATGTAAGAAGTTCATGCAATGGTCAGGTTCACTGATCTTACCCTGGCCAAGGCTCTAGCAAAGCCCTTTTGTAAACAGCATACATACTGATCGATGTTCTAGCAATGCCTACATTCTTCTCCTTTTTGTCTTCTTATAGAAGAGGATGTCTACCTATCATCCTGGAAAAGTATAATGTGCAGAGAGAGGGTTAACCAGTGGGCTAGGTACAGGAGGTCACTGGGGACCTCTCAGACCTTAAAAGTGTTGTACGACAGGGGCTGGCATTGTGCAGTCCTGTATGGGGTTGATCTTCGACAGCCTCCAGTACCTATCTGATTGGAAACAGGGGATAGGTATGCCAAACTCCAGGACTTGACAGACTGCAAGGAGCATCAACCAGGCACCAGCAGATGTAGCAATACGAACTAGGACAGACAGACCAGCATGGTGTACAGTGCAGAATGGACCATTCAGCTGTGTCCGTGGCGCCTCCATGCATCTCAAAGCTGTTTTGCACTGTTTTGGACTGGTGCCTCTACCCAGTGTCTGGTGCAGAGTACACCATGCTGTCACCACAGTTCTTCCACATGTCCAAAAGCACATTGTGCTTTTGAATTTCCCTGCCATCTGCAGGGTCTTGGAGTGTGACAGGATGCTTAAAGTGTGGCAGACTAGATTCAGCACAATGCTATTAGGTTACTGTGCAATAGCACCACAAAAAGGCATTCATCAGTGCTACTTTTCAATAACTTGGGTTAACTGCACAGTAACAACTGCACAGTTAGTGTCTTGTGTAGACACAGCCACTGTCTGCTACTGTTTACTCCTTTGAATGAATGGTTATAAGCACATATTTTTAGGAGGGGATTCCTGCTTCTGGATTCCAAAAAGTTGGAGACACCTTCCTGCAACCTTGAATTCAGTGCCTCAATTTCAGAAAGGGATATTTCCAAAAAAAGGTATTTGCCATTGGCCAATTTGTAAGTGGCTTCCTATTGACATATTAAGTGCCTATCAGTGCTTAAATAACAACATTGATGAACTTGATAATAATTGTCTGGATGCCTGTTGGGTATAAGAGCTGGGTGATGACTAAGTTTTTGGGAGAGAACATTTTTCAAAGCAGTGAAGAGTTCTGATAACCTGAATTGTGATGTTCTTTTTACTTACACTGAACTCTATTCTGTCACACCCCTAATGCCCTTGAACTGCGAGCCTGGGTCGGCATGACCGGCTTGGCGTGAAGAGGGATTTATGACCGGCCAGGTGGGGTTAACAGCAGGAGTCAGATGATTTAAAGCATAGTGGTTACACAAAAAGTTTATTTTAATTACGCTACTGATCGCTTGGAGCGTAGGGAGAGGAGTTGATTTATTCAGTTACAGCATGCAGATATCATGTTAACCAGCAATTACAGGGAGGATAATAACCTTGCTTGTTACAGATTTTGAGCGATTCACATAAGCCATTGCAGTCTGCAGTTTACCGAGAGCTCTTGATGAGAAAGATAACGACAGAGATAGACGGGCCGGCAAGACAGAGGTACGCCAGAAAGATACGTAGGCGGAGAGATAATATTTGTTGTGCACAATCTGTTCTTCTTGAGCGTATACGCAGTTCTTTGCTTTGGGCAAAAGTTCTTTCATAGTTATATTTGGCAAAGTGACCAATTATTACATGCCAGGCATGAATAATTAACGAGTTGGCACTTCACTTTGTTTGTTGGCTCTCTTTGTTTGCTCAAGTTTCAGAAAAAAGGGGGGGTTATTTTTACTTGGGTGGTACTGGTCCTGTTTAGTCACAGGATGGTGCGCACAGCACATTATTTAATTTTACAACTTCACTAAAGTAGTTTCATTTTTATCTGGTCACCATGGGTACTGACATCTTTTTTTGACATCACGGTACCAAGCTGCAATTTGTTCAAGGTTAGTGTCTCTCTCTCGTGTGGGAACTCAAGTGATTTGAAATGAGGAACAGACAGGGGTGTGTATATGCAGCACTGTTAATACAGAGGGATAAATTACAATTACAGAGTTTGTTATGTTAGCTTCTGACCTTTTGCCATCTGACCTTTTGCCATCGGCATCTGAAATCAAAGACTTTGATCTTTGACATATTCCTTCGGATAAAATTACTCTAAAGTTAAACTTCAGTAAATGAGATAAGTCAGGCACATACATTTTAAGTATTAATACTTCTAGACTTTATAAACTATAGTTCATTCTAGTAGTTAAACCTCACTCTGAAATTTTCCCTGAAGGTTTATATTAAGGATGGTATTATTATCAGTTCTTGGTTATTTTTAATAGAAATAACCACTGTGCCAAAGCTATTTCCAACCGTAATCACAGTTGGGACAAATCCAAGAGCTAAAACCAAATGAAGAACCAGCTGTGACTGCTGCAGTGATAATACTTGTGTACCATTTGATCTTTAGGGCTATTATAATTCTGGTCAGAGAAATGTTGTAAATTACTATACTTTAAACCTATGTGACATTTCATTAAAACAAGTTTTAAGGATTTAAACATTGGAAGAATAGTAAGAAATCTATCTTCTACTATATCCAGTCTTAATTAAAGCCTTCAACAATTAAATATCAGCCAAATTACTAATACTTCTGTTAAAACTTTGTAATTACCTTATTTAAGTAAATTTTCTTTAACTGATCTCTTATGGAAAGTTAAGTGATGGTCAAGCAAAGATTACTTCACAGAAAGTGGAATTCATTATATTAGAATTCCACATGGTCCCTGGGTATTAGAGACAGGCAATAAAGCTTCCAGAGCCTCTGCTTAGGGACCTACCCAAATTGCTATTGCCTGATTTTGCAGTTTCCATAAAACCTGTACAATCTCCACAAAATCCATGAGGGGAAAAAAATCTTACTAAAAATGGAAGTGCTAACTCCCAGCAGTGAGGGGCATGGCAACATGGACAGCCCTTTCAGCAGTGAGGGGTGGGCCTGTATGATGGGTGGCTCTCTCCACTTAACAGCAAAGGGGCAAGGCCACAAGGGCCCGTTGGCTAATCAGAGGCATGGGGGAAGGCAACTATTATAATCCTTGAAAAATGGCACCCAGGCCCATGATCTGCTCACAAAATCAGCCAGCTGCCTTCTTGAGTTGGATAGACCCCCACATATGCTCACAACCTGATTTGCTAATATATAGCTAATTTTCCCTTTCACAAAACTGCAGTCATTTCTACTTTGCCTTGTCTCTATAGTGCTGTATGGAAATTGCATTTCCTTTTTGGGGAAGAGATTCCCACATTCTGATTTACAGTATGTCTCTTTTCTTCATCTGCCTACCTTCAGCTTTCCCATTTACATTGTGAAATATGACACCTCCTTGGATTACCTAGGATACATCTCTAGAATTCCCAGTGTTTTATGATTTAGACTGAAGCCTTCCCACTAAAATCAAACTATTCCAAGTGTGTGGAGAGGTAAACCAACTGAGTAAGATGAGTTGTTAAACATAAAACTATAAGAACTGGACCTGGACCATAGGTAGGGGGAATGGGTGCACGATTCGAATGGTAAGAATGTAGGTCCCAGTGTATGTTTACCAGACAGAGCCACTGTCAAGCAAGCTGGGCACAGAAAGTTTGAGCATACTAGAAAGGAGTACACTTACAACATCTTCACTATATCATAGTCAGGCATGTTACATGTAAGTGCGGTTAGGTCAGCGGAGCACTCTCAAGAGAAGTCAGCAGGACTTGAGAGCTTCAGGAGAGTGGCATATACAACCATTAAGATTTCATCAGTAGCTCCTGCTCCCACATACTCTGTTCACCATCCACCCATCAGAGAATTATTTTCAATGTCAACAGACAATTCCAAACCTATTGAATGATATGTATTATTAATAGGATTGATCTTGTAAGATGTATATTCAGAGACGTTTGGATCAATGAAGGTAAACATCAGCACTTCTGGATAATTGCTTGAAATGAACTATCTAAACCTCCTGATTTTGTGGTATTTTGAAAAATTTAGGGTTCTGAACTATGTAAACTCTAGGGAGACTTATTAAATCTCCAGAGGGTATTATTGATTTAATGTCAATTGCTACCTATTGATTAATATAATTTGGTCCCCTGCTGACCACCTAAGGTGCCTTTTACAACTGTTATCTTAGGATGTGTATCCACACTGCAAATGTGGCTTAAAGACAGGCTGGAAATTGCACTGTGCAATGTGGAGTAAAGGGTGGCTGGAACTGAGGCAAAACAGTGTCTACAGCATCTACAGTGTCTTGTGGTATGCGTGGTTCCCTCTAACAGGTCCTACCTCAGGGATGATCATAATATCCCTAGAGCAGGGGTTCTTAACCGTTTCTGTGCCATGGACCCCTTTGGCAGTCTGGTGAAGCCTATGGACCCCTTCTCATAATGTTTTTAAATGCATAAAACAAAATACATAGGATTACAAAGGAAACCAATTATATTGAAATATAGTTATCAAAATATTAAAAAAACAAATTTGTGATATAGTAATATATGTGCTTCTTTATTAATGCAATAAATAAAGAGACAATACATTTAAAATATAGGTAAGTTAAAGTTAAATTTTATTTTTTAAAAGACATATCAGTGTGAAGGCTGTTGTTGCTTAGCTTGAATAAGAACATTAAACTTATGCTGGTCTTTGACAAGGCAACATGCATGTCATGTTGAACATCCAATCGATTTCAATTTTTTGTTTTGATGGTTACAAGTGTTGAAAATCCTGATTCACAAAGATATATTGTTGCAAATGGAATTAAAGCTTCCATAGCTCACTTTACAAGGCGAGGATAGTCTTCTCTCAAGGAACACCAGAATTCTCCAAGGCTTTTTGAGTTAAACTCCAATTGTAGTAAGTTTTTTGTCCTAAGATCAATGAGTTCATCTCTAGCTAGGTCAACATCTTCAATACAGTTTATATCAGAAAGAAAGGGATTGCGGATCCATGGTTCAACTTTAAAGCACTTCCTCCAACATTTGAAAGTTTGCAAGGATGTTGGCCTCTACTCTCTTCTTCCATATCGGCAGCTTAGCCAAGAAAGCTTGTAATTTTTCAGTAGCATCCATAATGGTGACTTCAGGACCTTGAATTGAAAGATTTATCTCATTCATATGGTTAAACATATGTCAGGTAAGCCAACCCATGAATAAAATCCTCTCTTTCAAAGTGTTCCAAGAGTGGGTTTTCTTTTTCTTTCAGAAAAAGTGAAACTTCTTCCCTTAGATCGAACAAGTGCTTCAAGACTTGTCCTCTTGAAAGCCAGCAAACTTCTGTGTGATAGACAAGCGCTTCATATTCTGCTCCCATTTCCTGACAACATTTTTTTAAAATGCGATGATTCAGAGACCTGCTTCTGATAAAGTTGATGACTTTTATGGCTGTTGACAAAACTTCTTTGCTTTTACACAGACATGCACTGACAATGAGTGACAATGACGTGAGGAGCTTCCTTTTTCACTAAAGTAGCAAAACCAGATGTATTACCAAGCATCGCAGGAGCTCCATGTGTGCAAAGAATATGAAGCTACTACATGCACATAGCAAACAAAAACAAGGAGCTGGCTACATTGAGTGATGTCTGTAGCTTCATCCAGTTGCAAACTGAAGGGGAATGGCCAATTCCTTGATGATCTGCTTCAAAATGTTAAAAGAAATATCAACTATTCTAGAACGTATCGCATCATTTGACAAGGAAACCGCTTCCAGTTTTTTCCTCTGTTCCAGTCCACAAACCAACTCGACCATTTCCAGTGCACGTGGCTTTACTAAAGTCTCTCCAATAGTGTGGGGCTTCTTTTGTTTGGCAATCCAGTAAGCAACTTTATAGGATGCTTCAAGAAAAGGTTTTTGTGAAATGGCAAATCCAAGTTTTGGAAGTGTCCCAGCTTTTTCAAATTGAGCTTTCTTCACATGAAAAAACCCACATCTTTAGATGCATTTTCAGGATGGACAGACATGAGGTGCTCTTTCAGTTTTTCTGGCTTCATACGTCCGTTCACAAGAATTTTTCCGCACAAAAAACACTGTGGCTTTTGTGTCCCGTCACGTTCATTAATGCAAGTGAAACCATATAATACGTAGTCTTCATCATACTTCCTTTTCTTCGACATTTCAACTTAAATTAGGTCTGGATCACCAATGTGAGAACATGTGACTTCACTGTTTGGTGGCTGAATGACTACTAGGCACAAAGTTGCCCGATAGTTGGCCAGCTACGTCGCACAAGTGTCTGTAGACAGGAAGACTGCGATCATGTGCGATCTAGCAGCGGGTCTAATAACTACCGTAATTTCAAAGTAGTGATGAGCATAAATGATATTTCAAGATATCTGCAACAACTGTAATGTGATATGAAAATATCTGTGATTTCTATTGGTGACAAAGTCACAGGTACTGCTAATGCAAACTACTACCGTGGTTTGTTGCCTACATTCATAATTGAAGGAAATGCTACATTTCAGTTAGAGGTTAGTGAAAATAAAGATGTAATTTTTTTCCCATCCAAGTTCATGGACCCCCTGAAACCCCAGGTTAAGAACCCCTGCCCTAGAGTATCCTCACTGGCATTGTCCTCTCTGTTCCCTCAGGCACGCTTCCCTTCAGCTTGCTTGCCATGCCTTGATATGATTATGTATTTAGAAAAGGAGGCTGTCCCAGAGCTCCAAGTAAGACTTCACTCATGAATGTCACTGCTTATTGTCTTAAGGGATAATCATGGCCTCTGTACTTTTCCTACAGCTGTGCCCAGGTATTTAAAGTCATGACTCAAGTGGGCAGATTGGCCCACACCAATAAGCCACCTTAGTCTCCATTCCCTTGCTGGGGCCACACCCTTCCCAACTTCTACTCCTACTGCTCTGCCTGGGGCCTTTAGCCTAGACCCACTACACTGGGTTGGACTCCTCAGACTCTATCTTTTGTCTCACTCTCTGGGCTCATGGACACATGGCCCCTAGCTCCACCCCTCTGTAGGCTCATGGATCACCTCTCTAAATTGTGGGTTTATTAGCCCCATTTCTGCCCCTCTCAGGCAACTGGCCCCTATCTGTGCCTTGCACCTGACTGCTAGCAGGTCTCAGTAAACAGTCATGTACCTCTCAGGGACTAATGAGACCCCCAAGTCACTACTTTCTAGTTCCACCCAAACCACTACTCACAGCTTAAACCAAAAATTTATAGCCAGAATGCTTATGTAAACCTTTAGCCCCCTTGCTGTATACCAAAAACTCCTACCCAGCCTTGGGTTTTAATCCACTGCTAGCCACTGGCCTCAGCCACACTTCACTTGTTGTCTCCAGGCATAGCACACTCACAGTTCGTCCACAGCAGGCAGCTCCCTGAAGAGCACCTTTCCCTTCAGCTTCCAGATGTAGCCTATCTGTTCTAGTTATGTCCTTGATTCATATGCCCCAGAATCCTGCCCTCTTCCAGTCATGTGGCTTCCTGGGTGGCCTGCATGTGCTCTAACATGCATCAGCCTGCAGAGAGGCCTATAGCAGCAGGGCTAGCCGTGCAGCTGTTCTCTTGCTGCTCCCCCCCAGGTTACTCTTCTGTTGTACTATTGCTGTGCAATAAGCACTGTGCTACACCAACAGGCAGTACTCATTTAAAGGATTCTGGATGCCTATCATGGTATAGCCAGCCCTCCTATTGACTGCCTCAGTACTGTTTGCCTCTGCTCTTTTTCTCAGTAACAGGAACCATAGGTTCCCTCTTCTGGGAAATTCCCTATTTTGCCACCTTGCTGGGGACAGGCATTCCTGGGACAAACTGTTACTACATTTTTTTGTAGTAGCAAATATTAGGCTTTGTCCTGGGATACCAGTGAGGGACATCTGAATAGGAACTGCTCTGTCCCAGGATGGAACAGTTTGACTTACCATGAAGGTTAGGGACAGACATTACACGTAAACCAGTTTAAGTGATCAGAAGATGGTTTAAACCTGTAACAGAACAGATGTTCAGTGCACATAAACCAGTTTCAAAATGACCCAAACTGGTTTGAGATAAACTTGGTTCAATGTAGTATCAGACTTAACTGATTTGGCTCAAATCAGTTTATGCAATGTCTGTCCCAGACCCCTTAAGATAAACCAGACACCCCCAGCATCCCAGCATGCTCTCTGGGATGAGCAGAGCTCTCTGCTCCAGCATCAGGGCTGACCCTGCCCCTCTGCTCTCTAGCTGGAGCAGGGACTGGCCCTGTCAGAGACACCTGCCAGCATGGCCCCTTAAGGCAAAGTAGGCAGGGAAGGGGTTAATTCTTCCCTCCTTCCCCCACCACGGTCAGGGTCAGACTGTCTGCGAAGCAGAGTGGAGGTGTCTGCAGTAGTGGCCACTGGAGCTGGCAGACCCTGACTGCAGGGAAGGGAGGGAAGGAGGAATTAACCCTCCTTCCTGCTCCCTCCACCTTAACAGGCCCATGTTGGGTTGGTTGCCCTTCAGTGTTGAGAAGGGGCCTCTGTTCCATGCTGGGGGACTCTTCCCACTCCTGTAGAGACCAGTATGGGTCTTCCCCTCTGTGAGTATGGAGCTGCAGGTATGGTGTAGAACCCTGGGGATAGAATTGGCTGGACAGGCTGCATTCCTCACCCCCAGTGCAGTGCTGGCTGCCTCTATCATTGCTCAATGCTGTGCCTGCAGCTCTGCTCTCCCACAAGGAAGCCCCATCATTTCATAGTTGCTGGGTCAGAAGGGACCTGAGCAGATCATCAAGTCAGACCCCCTGCCATGGCACGAAAAAGTACTGGAGTCAAATGACCCCAGCAAGGTGTTCATCCAACCTCCTCTTAAACACCCCCGGGGTAGGAGCCATCACCACTTCGCTTGGAAGTTGGTTCCAGATCCTAGCCGACCTGACAGTGAAGTAGCCTCTGAATCTATACTCTGCCAGCTTGTGACCGTTATTTCTAGTCACTCCTGGTAGTGCTCGAGGGAACAGGGAGTCCCCCAGTGCCTGCTGGTCCCCTCTGACTAGTTTATAACAGGCCTCTAGATCCTCCCTCAGCCTTCTCTTGTGGAGGCTGAACAGGTTCAGGTCCCGTAGCTTCTCCTCATAGGGCCTGCCCTGCTTCCCCCTGATCACGCGTGTGGCCCTCCTCTGGACCCTCTCCATCTTGTCCACATCCCTCTTGAAGTGTCGCACCCAGAACTGGATGCAGTACTCCAACTGTAGCCTGACCAGTGCATAGAGGGAGAGGATCACCTCCTTGGATCTGCTTGAGATACATCTGTGGATGTATGACATGGTATGGTTGGCCTTCCTGACTGCATCCCCACACTGCCTGCCCACGTTCATCTTGTCATCAATAATTACTCCAAGATCCTTTTCTGCCTCTGCACTGATGAGAAGGGAGTTCCCCAGCCTATAGGTATGGTGCTGGTTCTTCCTCCCCAGGTGCAGTACCTTGCACTTGTCAGTGTTGAAACCGATCCTGTTCTCATCCACCCACCCTTGTAACCTGCCTAGGTCTGACTGCAGCCTATTCATCCTGTCTAGCATGCCCACATCCCCCCACATCTTAGTGTCATCAGCAAATTTGAACAGGGTGCTTTTTACCCCCTTGTCCAAGTCGCTGATGAAGATGTTGAACAGTGTGAGTCTGAGGACCAAGCACTGGAGGACCCTACTGCCCACATCCCTCCAGGTAAAAAATGGCCCATCCACCACCACTCTCTGGGTGTGGTCCTCCAGCCAGTCAGTGACCCATTTGACTGTGTAGGTGTTGATGCCACAGTCCCCTAGTTTTTTAATGAGAATGGGGTGAGAGACAGTGTCAAAGGCACTCAAGTCCAGAAAGACTACATCCACTGCTACCCATGCATCTAAGGATTTTGTGACCTGGTCATAGAAGGGCACCAGGTTGGTCTGACAGGACCTGCCTCTAATGAACCCATGTTGGTTGCCCCTAAGCATAATCTCCCCTGCAGGCCCCTCGTAGACATGTGCCAGAATATTTCTCTCAAAAACCTTACCTAGGATTGAGGTAAGATTAACTGGCCTATAGTTTCCTGGATCCACCTTCCTCCCTTTTTTGAAAATGGGAACCACATTGACCCTTTTCCAGTCCTCTGGTACCACACCAGAGCACCACGAGTGCTCATAAAGCCGTGCCAGGGGTTCCACAATGACCTCTGCTAATTCCTTCAGCACTCTGGGGTGGAGATCATCTGGACCAGCTGGACTCTGTGGGAGAGCAGGGGGCGGGGCTCCCTCCACTCCAAGCAGAGTGCAGGACCTGCACAGTTGGGAGTAGGGAAGGCAGCTGGCTCCATTGTAGGGCTTCTCTGCTGCAGGCTCAGGGAGCAGGGCTATGGGGATAAGGCAGGCTCTGCTCTCTCCTCCCATGCAGCACTGGCTGGAGCCATGCCTACACCAGGCATGAGTGCCTTGACCTCCCTGACTGCTGCTGCTGCCAGACAGTGGGGGCTGCATTCCATGGGGAGAGTGTGTGAGGGTCCCTACACCCCTCACACCCACACCATGCTCAGCTAAGCTTCTGCTGCCACTTCGTGAGGGAGGCAGGGGAGGAGGAAGAGGTCCTTCTAGCATGGAACAGAGCCTCCCCCTCCCCTGGGGTGGAGTAGTGGGGGGGAAGACTTCCCCTCTGGGGCTGGGCAAAATCCCATAGAGCTCCCCCATCCTACCCTGCAGTGATGGGGGAGAACGAGGGGGAAGAGTCCCCCTCTGGGGCCAGGCAGCCTTATGGAGACCCCCTCCTCACCCCACTGCAGGGGGGGAAGAGGAGGGAGAAGAGAACCCCCCAGTATTGAACAGGGGCTCCCTCCTGTCCCCACAGCAGTGGGGGAGAGGGAGGAGTGAAAATAGTTCCCCTCCCCAGGGAAAGCTGCTCTAGCACCTCCAGCGTTCTGGCTTGAGCCATTGCAGTCATTTGCCAAATGTGTATCCACTTTCAAACCAGTTAACTCTCTGCAGGTTAGAGTAACCTGCAAAAACTGAATCAATTCAGGATTTTTGAATGTCTATCCCTAACCAAACAAAGTTTTTTGCTACCCCCACAATTTAATACACTTTGGTTCTTTTGGTCTTTTCCACAAGTGATGACCAAGGCAGTGCAAAAAATTGAGTAACAAAAGCTAGCCAATCTACCCATATGTTTTTATCAATATCTATATCTGATATATGGCTTGACTAAGTGAGATACAGTTTCATATGTTCTCCCTCATATACTGATGGCAGCTGTCTTTAAGGCATTTTCTCATTTACCTTCAAACATACATATGGATACTCCCCATTAAATAGAATTCCACTCACAGCAAGTAATACATCTGATCAGGCTGTTAACTGTTAACTGTTGAGGAGCTTCCTAAACCCTGATGCTAGAGAGAGGTACTTCAGTATTCAATTTTTTTATCGTTATTTATGCCAAGACTAATTCAAACTCCACAACTAATTTTCTTACTTTAATGACAGAAGGTTTTAGAATAAATGTGAATGTTTGAAAGGAAGATCTTGTTTATATTTGAAGTAATTATTTTCCAAGTTCACACTCCTCTTGCTTTAAGCTTGTTTAGGAAGAATACTCCATGATCATAGGATAGAAGGAGAACAGAGATTAAATAAAAGCCATCAGTTCAATGCCACAAGTGCATAAGGAGCAATATGACAACTATGTCAGTGATTATGTGCCATCCAGAAAGAATTTTAGCAAATTTTCTACTATCCTTTCTACAAAGAATATCCGTCCAAAAATGTGTCCTGTTTTACTGCAGCTGCTGGAGACCATTCAGTAGCTTTAAACCTTCTACCTGTTTTTGGTGCTGCTGGTATGGTGAAAGTGTATTTTGCATGTTATTAAGTGTTGTTTGGATTAAGCATTTTTGTAGTCTGTCTGCACAATTAAATAGTGGGTTTATGGTGTGAAATCATGTGCTATAGTGAATGCAGGAGCTCATTTACATTCATCTAATTTACATGCAGCCTAGCCAGCATCTCATTCCCTACATAATGTATAAAAAGAATTCCTATTTCAATACTACCCCAAATGCACATGACAGCACAAATAAAGTGCTTTCAGCTTTAAGGTATCCATTACAATCAATTAACCATAAAGTCCTTGGCACAAACTGTGAAAACCCTTCTTTCTGAATAAATGGTACACCATTAAAATTATACCAACACCTGAACTGACTATAAATAAAAGCAAAATATTCATTGGCATTTTCTTACAATGTCCCTTTATAAAACTGTTTTATATTGTAGAGGTTACTTTCCACTCTGAATTTACAATGTAACACTCACAGTAATGTTTTTATTACTAGACTATATCAAAATACTTATTGTTACATGACAATCGAAAAGATAAGACTAGAAACAAAATTGACAATGAGTATTACTGGCATTTTTATTCCTGTTTAAAATCAGTGATGCCACATAATACTGGCTTTCAAAATATGTTCACTGTCACATAGAGAGTGTTGATTATCCTAGCTATCAAGAAATGAATGTAAAAAAAATGATGCCTTATCTTGGGACCATTAGTAGCCTGTAAGGAGAAAAATACCCACCGAGATGGACTATGTGCTACAAATATGTGTCTAAAATGGGCAGTCAATGAAGATGAAATGCCACCAGTGCAGGAAGAGAGGAATAAAATACCTTTAAAAAAAAGAAAGTTGGTGCTTTTCACTAAAATTCCCCTTTCAGCTGGTGATATCCCCTGATGAATGGTGGACTTTTAAGGTACCTTTTCCTAATTGTACTTTGCTTTCCAGGTGTTGAAGCTATCAGAAGTGATCCCAGCTCTTCATGCTATATTCACAGAATTAAATTAAGATATTTCTGATTATGAACGTTGGAAAGTGTCATGGTTCTCTGATAGAAGGAGGTATTTGTCAGGGCCAAAATGTCTCAATTTTTTTTTGTTTTTTTTTGGTAGCATGCTCTGTCCTAGATGTTTTTTAACCTCCTTTCCCCTCCCCGCCGCACCGCACACACCTAATCCTCACACCAATCAGTGAAATAGCTTCAGAGAAAGGTTGTAGTATTTTGAGAAAACTGTAGTATTTTTGAGAGAACATCTTAGGCCCCTGTATTTCTGCTTCTCTGCATGCCCACAACTGCCCTGGTGTGAGCATCTTGATGCTTACTTCTGGATTATGCTCATTTGCATCTAGAAAATAGGTGGAGTAGGACATAACTATTGTGAGAGGCATGAGTGACTGGAGCCTCCTGAATCAGCAACCCTACTGACAGCATCAGTGTCAGCTGTCATGGGGGGCACTGGCCCTGTCAGGGGGGGCACATGCACCCCCTACCAGTTGCCAATGCTGAGAGGTCTGATGTGGTAGATATGCTTAGAGCCTGTACACTGAAGCCCTGAATTCTGCACAAAACACGTCGGCTGTGGCCAGTATATTTAAAAAAAGACAGAAAAGGGAAAAAACAGTGCCGGTGGTAACATACATACATACATACAACCTGGCCAAGACATTAAGCAATTTGTGCTAGAAATGGGAGGAATACATTCAATTCCCTCCTCAGGCTGAGCAGACTCTAACCCTGGTTTCCTGTCTCTCAGGAGAGCGTCCAAAAACACCACTCTGTAGGTCAGTCTGGACTGAGAGCAGTCTCAAACTCTCCGGATTAAGTTGGGCCACCGGGCAGCAAAGACGCAGCATTTACTGGCTACAAAAAGCAGTAGACTATTAACAACAGCTCTTCTTCTGGCAATATTTCAAAATGAATGAACCATGCTTATCCCTGGCAAAGAATGTTTGTACCCTGGCTTTTGGGATCTCATGTGGATGGAGACACCTCCCTTACAGTTTTGATTGGATCAGTAGCATAATGATGGGTGGGTGATCAGGGCGCCAGAATTGAACTGGGGGGTGCCTCACCCTCCTGTTCCTTCCCTCCCCTCCCCATGTGCTGCATTGTTCCTGCTCTGGCAGCAGGAGTGGGGAAGGCAAAGTAGTAGCACCAGCACAGGGTAGGAGAGAAACTGGAGGTATGCTTTTGCAAGGTGGGCTGAAGAGGAAGATATTGCACCATTTTTGTCACAAAAATGGTGGTTTTTTTGGCTGCTTGACATGCATGTTATAAGCAAGAAAAAAGTGCCCCAATAGCAGAACTCCTGCCACGTATCTGCTGCACACAATCACTGTTCTCTGGTCTCACCAGAGCCAGAATCAGAGCCGAAATGGTACAGTGGATGCTAGGAAACAGGAGAGTAAGGTGCCCCCCCACCCCCCAACTCCATTCTGGTACTCTCCAGTCCCCCTCCCCCCCATCACTATGCCACTCATCCCCCTGCTTAATGTTTCTTATTAGCTAGATCCACACAGCTCCCTGCTTATCACAGGCTATTTATGGCTTGTTTTTCTGAGGAGCTGAACTCATCCCATGCATTCTGTAGGAAGCCTGAGTGCCTAACTTAAGGATTCTATTCTAAGACCCACAATTTATGTTACAGCATCTAAATTCTTTGTTGGATATCCTCTCTTCAGGCTCCTTCAGTTTTCATAGTCTTCCAAATATCAGTACTTTATTTGTATTGATTTTATAATGAGTGCTTATGAGAGAGAGAGAGAGAAAATGCTGAGGTTTCTTGCCCTGCTATGCCCACTGCTGCTGTTACTGCATTATATAGGTGCAGTCTCCAACCGATTGGATTAGTAAATAAAGACAAATGGCAATGGAGTTACTTCCCCATTACAACGGAAACATTACAGGACTTCCCAAATAATGTACTTTAACTAGAACTTTCCCAATTTAATTTCCTTCATAATTCACAACCATATGACATCTGACCTATAAAGAAACTACAACTTTGAAAGCCCTTTATTTACAAACAGCATTATCAAACACACTGCCTAATCCCTTATCTCCAGCCAGTGTCTAGGCTGCATCAGGGGGTAAAGATTTTTGAACAAAATTAGAAAGCTAAAGCATTTCTAGTTACAATCCTAGCATTTGGTTTGCTGGCTTGGGATAAAAGACAATGATTTATACGTTCTGGTACAGTACCAATCCCCAGCAAGAACAGGAACATTTTCTGATAATTTTGAGAATGTGAATTTTGTTGAAAGTTTTGTACTTGTATATGGATCTCAAGAGAAGTTACCTAAGACACACCATTATCTTGTAATAAATGGTTAGTAAACACTTCAAAAGCACTAACTGGCAAGCAAAAAGAAACTAAGCTATTCTGATTGCATGTCCATTCATGTGTTAAGCATGGATTCCCTGGGGCCATCCTTTCAGAGCAAGCCACCATTGAATATATGCATATATACCCAATCTAATGCAGATGATGTCATTCATTTATAATCAGCAATTGCCATGACTGTATAATCCAATAGGGAAAAATTTCAAATACAGTATCTACTTTTCATTGCTGAGTTGTAAACAATCAAGACTTTCTAGGATTGAAGGAAAACATTTATTTCAAGCCTATATTATGTTACATGATATAATATAGCCCAATATACTCCTAATCTACCTTATTTTTAAAGATTTGCTTACATGTGTTAGGGCCTCTGTACACATGCAGGTAAAGGTGGAATGGGATCTATTGCACGATGAACACAAATGTGTCTCTTACCATTCCATACCTACATGGCAGGAAGCATGATTGTGCCATCCAGCATCAGACCTTATCATGCTTTTTTGTCAATACAGGTGGAGCCTGGGATCACTATCCCAGGCTCTCCCTGCACTGGCAAATAGCAAGCTCTGGCAGCTGATAGTCCTGACAGCTGCAGGACTTGAAACTCTGGCAGCAACACTGTACCTAGACTCCGGGCAAGCTTTTAGTATTACCCCTTCGACTTCGCTAGAGATAATTATAACAATAATCTGACAATGGGAAAAAAAGGTAGCATTTTTGGAACCCCTTCTGTCTGGACCCTGGGTGGCTACCCAGTTCACCCATGCCCATGTTCGACCCTGTCTGGCAGCATGTGGGGTGCAGCCAGGGCTGATAGTCCTGTTACCTGTGGGACTCTCATCCCTAGCAGCCATGGACCACAGCTGCTGTGATCTCCCAGCCTCAGGGATTTTTGAGGTGCCCCCATGACTGGGTGATCAAAGCAGCTGTGGTCTCCCAGTTGTGGGAGCACATATTACACAAACAAATTAAAGCTGGATAGAAATCAGCTGTAAAGTTATACACTTTCCAACGATAATTTTATACCTGGCTGGACACTTTAAAGGCAGCATAGTTAATTTGCACATGTAGCCTGTCTAAATTAATTGTGCAATTAACCAAATAAATGCATAATACATAATGTGTAGAGGAAGCGTAAAACCATTACTGTTGAGACCACTGAGATTATACCAAGTACTGCAAAATGCTGGGAGATGCTGTTCCTACTCCCTGGAACCATTAATTTTATTATTTTTAATTGCCTCCTACACCATTTTTAAAACTACAGCAGCTACTGACAAGGGGTAGCAATGTCAGGCTGAAACATCTACTCTTGTAATTTTAACCACTTCAGTATTTTTCCAGGACCATAAGACACAGAAGAGAGACTTTGCTATTTAGGCATCCTTAATGCAAATAATTCAATTAATGTCAAAGGAACTATATTGTTATTATGTCATCAGGAATAAGACTTATTTAAGGATAACTACAGTAGACACTATTTTAGACTTGCAACATCACTAATGTGTGAATGACCATCAAAGTTTTATGTATATAAAGAATAGTATGGAGAGATTTTATTGCAAAGAAAGGTTCACAGTGACCTCCTCTGCAGCTGTCCATGTTGATTTAAACTGTGCCCAAAATGGTTTCAACAGAGATTTCTGAAGGCTATTGTAAACAAGGAGGCTGGACCATTAAGTCAGTTAGAATGTATAAAGCCAGCTTCAGCATGTTTATTATACAGTGGTTACATGTAAATGAGCACATCTACATGAGACACTTTACTGTGCAGTAGATCTAATTACTGCACAGTAAGCATCCATGTCTACATGTGCAGACACTTATTGCACAGTAATTGGCTCGAATCATGAGTAAATTTGCTACCTACAAATGCAAATAGCAAATTTACTCAAGATTACTACACCTGACCAAGAGCAAATGTACTCCCAGTCAGCTGGGCAGCAGGGGGTAAGAAATTGCTCCCTGCCCTTGGGAGCTGCCTGTTGCCAGGGCAGTCTCTGCCACCAGAGCCCAGGTAGAAACAATGTCCCTCTGTCCCAGCAGCAGGAAGCTCCCAGCCCCCACTCCGCAATTGTGGGGAGGGGAGGGGGGAAAGGGATGGGACTAGGAGATCATTATCTCCCAGCCTCAGCCCCATGGCCCAGGATGGGATCCTCATCTCCCAGTTCCAGCTCCATTGTCACAGGGCCAGCACTGGAAGATTCTTCTATCCCAGCCCCTGCTCTGCAATTGCTAGGATATAAAAACAACCACAAAGATAGTGCTGAGAGATAAGGCTATTCCTGCCCCAGGCCACTAATCACGGGGCTGGGGCTGGGAAATAAGGATCTCCCAGTGCTGGTCTAATGACTATGGGGCTCAGGCTGGAGATAAGGATCTCCTAGTCTGGGCGCCATGATTGCAGTCCAAGAGCTAGAAGCTCCCTGCTGCCAGGGGAGGGGGACATTGTCCCTGCCTGGGCTCCAGTGGCAGAGCCCACCCTGGCAGGAGGCAGCTCCTGGGAACAGGGAGAAATGTCCCAGCCCCCACCAGGAGACAGCTATCTCCTGGCCCCTTTGCTAGCATGCAGAGGGAGTGTAGAGCTCCTCCTGGCTGCTGCAGGAACCTATTGCAGGGCTTCAGGGAGCATGAGGAGTCTGCTGCTGCTAGGAGCAGCAAATCTGCTCCCATGTCCCTGCATGTGTCCCTGCAGAATTTACTCTCAAGTAGTTTATTCAAGAGTAAACTGCTCACAGATTATTTGCATGTGTAAATGCACCCAATAACGATTTTTCCCTTATAACTCTTCAGTAATTTAAGTTATTTTTCAGTGAGGAAGGGATTTGCTTCTACTGGGTAAATATTTTCTGCAGTGGACATGGCTCTATTTGCTGCATAAGTAATGTTACCTCATAGGGAGATTTTGAGGGGTTCAATATACTACTGAAAAAACTGGGTTCTTGAAAAGTGCATGTTTTCTAGTGTAATTTCTATTTATAAACATTACATACCTGCATGTAGAAATTTCCATTTGCAGAAACCCTAGCAAAGAAAATGCTCCCCTTACCCTCTCAAGTTCAGCAAACCCTCTCTTCATAACTATACAGTTTCCTTCTTTCAACAGTTCAAGTCCTTAGTTCATGTTGCAACTTGGGCTAGTGCAAATAGGCTTGAAACTTTATTCCACTTTTCCCTAGATTCCATTTTGGGGAAACACTTCAACAATCTACATATCCTCAGATTGATTACAGTTGAACCTACCTTACTTTACTCAAATCCAAGGCAAGGTTTTTTTTCTCCTGCAGCCTTTACCCCTGGCTTCTCCCTGCCCCTCCCCCTGTCAGTCGTCTGTCCAACCCCCCAGTGTCACTTACCCTGTATTGTGAATCCAGCTCCACCCCACTGCAGCCCAGGACACAAAGCTCTGGCTCCCTCCTGTCCACACAGCAGTGGCAGAAATGGTATCATCTCATGCCCCAGCTCTGACTTAGTCCTGGCTCTGGGGAAAGAACTGCCATTGGTTGAAACATTGTTGCCTAGCCAGGCAGAGGCCATGTGTGCCGTGTCCCATGGTGGAGCAGGGCCAGGGATGGGGCCATAGCTGAAGTCACAACAGAGGGTTAATGGTGGCAGGGTAGCAGGCATCAGGGAGTCAAGCAATTGGGGAGCAGATACCATGGAGAAAGGTGTGGTGTGCCAGGCACTGCAGGAGGGAGAGGTGTTGGGGTGGTGCAGACACTGTCGTGGGACAGGTGAGAGAAGACAAGGGTAGCGTGTCAGGCTACTTGACTGCCCTGCCATCTATCCTCACCACTGTTCACCCCACACCATTGCTTTTCATGCCACAGTAGTGGTGGTGATGGGAAGGGATGAATTTAAAATGAACTTCCAATTTTAGATGAGCCATCTCAAGGATAGCTGCCCCAGGAGAAGCCAAGAATAGAAGCCTGATTTTACACATGGAAAATTATAAAATGTGTTATAATTTTCCATGTGTAGAATTTAATCAGCAGAGAGAGGGGGCAGTGCTTCTTAAAACGTGAAGGTCTTTTGTATTCAGGTAGAGTCAATATGTCCAAGTCAGATTCTTTGCAATTCCTCAGACCTCCAGGCATATCCTCTGCAAGTCCCTGGCAAAAGACTGTTAGCATAATATTTGCAAAAGCATTTGCCCAGTGGTGTCCTACTTCAATGACTATATATACTCTGGGATAAAAGTGCCCTTAATGTATTAGTACTTGCCATGAGAAGTTAATGTGTATTAAAATAATAACTTGCATTTTCCTCATTAGCACTTTAATATATCAGTGTACTATGTAGGTATGTCTATGGTGGAGTCAAAAAGACATACCTCATGTAGCATACCTGAGTTTGCTTTAAATGAGCTAGCTTGGGTAGTGATATCTGATATGCCATTGTGACACAGCTCATTTTGTGCAGAAATTCTAGTATTTACCTAGCTTCTTCAGTGGGTTTTGCAGTCCATGTGGACCTCTCTGCTGCCACAGCTATTGATAAAACAGGTAATTTAAAAATAGCTCAAGCATATTTCTACATGAGCTGCAGTCACACCTTTCTTTGACTGTAAAATATGCACAATATAGTTCTACCATGTGTCAGTTAATACATTTTCCAATCTCTCCCCTCCAGGCTATTACAGCTTCAGTGGTGGCAGAGTTAAGTCAAGCCTAAATGCTTTTGAAAATTACTCTCCAGTGCTTTCCAAACAGTTCTTTCCTCTTACAGGTAGAGAACCCACTGTTACCTGTGTTATAGTAAGAACCCTGCTTTATATATGCACTTATAGTAAGACAATAGTTAATACAATACTATTATTAGTATTAACAATAGTAATGCAGGAAGTTCTATTACAAATGTTACTCTGCATTATTTGTATTGGGGTAGCATTTAAAATCTTGGGCCTGGGAACAAGCTACTGTTATGGCTGTTGGGATACCCTCCCAATGAAGGGTCCCAGGGGTCACGGTGGAATGGGGTGGCAATTGGAGACATGAACAAACAGGTGGGATTAGCGGCGGTGGAGTTCTGAGTGGCACTGAGGCATGTGGTTTCAAAATAACAAGATGGTTTATTGACTTATGCTTAGCGAGGTGTAGGCACAATAATTCTTCAGTTACAGTGGTGTGATAACACAAACAAACAACACGGGGGGTCTGTTGGCCCACGAGGTTCCCCAACAAGCCCTTGCATTCTACCCCTGGTGCCAAAGCCTGGGATAGGTGCGGCTGCCCGTTGGTTAAGTCTCAGGGCTGGTCAACAGCTCATAAAAGGGATGGACGAATACACAACACAACAAAACTGTAACCCGTAGAGGATAGCGGATGATCGGAGTAATCGTGAGGATAGCTGAAGTCGAAAACCGGAATGTGATGTAACGAAGGCAGGATCAAGGTATGCAGAATCGGGCGGGATCGTGGTCAAGAAACGAAGACGATATCAGTTAGTCCCAGGTAAGTAGGAAGCCGGAGATAGCAGGAACAGTCGTAAGCTGAAGTCGAAATCAAAACAGTTCATAAACCGGAGAATTGATGCAACGAACGAACAGTATAATTGAGAGTGAAGACACAGCAAAAAAGCCAGAGTCCCCACTGGAGAAGGCCAACAGGCTGAGAAGCCTTACTGAGAGACAGATCCTGAGACCAGCTTCTGTCCTCAGTTCAAACGGATGTCCCCCCGGGAGGGGCTCACTAACATTTTTTAAAGCAGCCCTGTGACCAATCAGGTTGCTTGGCAGACAGAATTCTCTAGAAGAATTACCTCATGCCATGGAACCAATGAGGATGCGCTGCAGCAGGCTCTCTGTTTCAACTGAGTCTGCGTGGAACAAAAAGTAGGTCAAGCTTGAGTGACAGGTCTGCAGGTCACACAGAGGACACATGCTAGGCCTGTTACTATGGCGCATGCTCATTACAGCCAATTCAATTCTCCACTCCTGTATTGCCAGCATACATGTGAAATTTTCCATGACAATGGCAGGTGCTGTGCATATGTAACAAAAACATATGTAATCAGTAGTATAAATACGGTTCAAAGTTCAGAGTTAAGGTTGGAAGCCAGTAAGCATAGCCAGATTAGAACACTTTCATTTGCAAATGTTACTATGTTAGTTAACAATAGACATTAAGGGACTTGTTACTTGGTAATTTGGGGCAGCTTCTGGAAGTCTAAACTCCTAGATTAACGTCTTAAAATGGTTTTAATTGTTATGCAGTTCAAAGTTATACCATGCCAGGGCAAGATTATCTCTGATCCGCATTACCTAGCTCCTGTTCCATTAAGATGTAACCACTGCCCACAGATGTGCTGCCCACATTGAAGTCCCCCAGTATCCCAGAATCTCTCACATCCCTTCCCACAGAGCAGGGATAGCAGCCTGTCCTGGCTCACCAGCCCTCTAGTGGCCACTCACAGGTATAACTCCTAGTCCTGCCCCTGCTCATCAGGCCTCTACTGGCAAATTACAGCTGTGCAGGTGGGGGAGTCAGAGAAGGTTTCTGGACTGCTCTGAACTCCAAGCCAGAACTAACACCAGTCAACATGTGTATGGCTCACAGCATAAGGTGTAACACAGTCCTAAGGATAGCTAAAGTGCAGTATAATCTAACATAAACATTTATCTGCATTGTGCTTATGAAACCAGGGTCTTAATCAGAACTAAGGGCAAACTCCCACTTCCTCAATAAAGAATCGTGGAGTTATTATAAAAGTCAAGATGCAACATGGATGTCTTATATATTTATTTATCTAGATCTGGACCTGGATTTAAAGGTTTCCCAAGCAGAAGTATACATTTAGACTGTATGAAATAAAATGAATGGAATGAAATATAGGAAATAAATACAAGATACTTATTGTTTCCCAGCTGTGTGTGTAAGGTTGATATTAAATTACTCTAATCAAAAGTAATAAAAATTCACAAAGAGAAATGAAATCACATACTTATCAAGAGGAATAAAAACAGAAAATGTGTTTGATAAGAAATAAAAGAAAAAGTTCTAATAGGTAGAAAAGTTTGAAAACTGCAGCAATAAAGCAACTTAGACAATAGGTACAGAAGAAATGGAAAGAAAAGCATTCGTAGAATATTCCGCAGTTCAGAAGCCAAAAATGTTACCCACTTCAAAATAAAGTTCCATATTCTCAAGGTAAATTGGCTTACCTTCAGTAAAGTCTATTGGGATATACTCTCTGACTGCTGATGTTATGAAGAAAAAAAAATCTGCCCTGCCCTCCTCCCCCACTTTGATTATATTCTTAAGAGATTTATATTGTGTCATCCATAATTACAATATCTGAATGCCTGCCATCTCTAGCTCTTTCAATGTAGGAAGCCTGCCAAACATGAACCCAGTATAAATTAATCTCTTTGAAACAATAGATCTTAAAGATTGTAAATAACCCCCTCCTTTAAAACAAGATGTTTGACATGACAGTTAAAGACAAATATTCAGGACCTGGACCTATAACCAACTGTAGCTACATGCAGGGAATGGCAATATTAAAAACATTTAAACATTTTTAAAAGGAATTTGGGTTTCATTGATGCTAGCACATTATAGACACACTGGCTTTGAATCAATTTTGTTGAAATTCCATCAGAAACAGGTTCCAGTTTTACCTCCTTAGCTACTGACTTGCTGGGCTGATACAGATCCAGGGGTCCTGGAGCCAAAGAAATCCCAGCTCCTAGCTCAGAGGTCTGTGGTAGCTTGGTTCCTCAACTATATGGGGATAGGCTACCAAGCAGATTGCCAGTAAAACATACTTCATAAACCTGAAAATGAAACATTCAGAGGCATTTATGAGCTGACAACCTAGAGGAGCTTTCAATCTATTGACTCCTCTGTGAAATCTTATGAAATGTGAATTTTCATTTCTACCCAGGAGAACTTTTACAATCTTTTCTCTATTGCATGGTGAAGGGTGTTTGTGCTTGAAAGCTTGCAATTAAAAGACATTTTTTTGCAAAAATCTTGTTGGTCGCACACGTAAATGCTGGCCTATTCCCACTTACTGTGCAGTAAATTTAAGCCAAGATCAATGTATGTGTAGACACAACCGATAGATATTATCTATAATGTATATTAAATAAGTAAATAATTAAAAGAGGCACTGTTCTAGTTAATGAGCAATAAGAAGAGAGTCAATGTTCTAAAGATACATTTAAATTATAAGTTTTTGTATCTGCAGCTGCAAAGTAATTTCCAATCTGCTTTAACAACATGCCTCAGAAATTAGGATGCTTTATTGCAAAATCTGTTCCACCTGGCTACTGAATACAGAGATCCTTTAATAATAATGTTTTTCACCACACACACACAAAGAAGTAAGCCACAATAATACTGTGATTTTGTCATAAGTTCATTGAGCAAAATGCAGGCACAATACAGTCCAAAATATGTGGGGAAAAGCAGAGAAAGATATGTATTAACAGTAGTTCTATTGTGAGAGATCATGATTAAGAGTTTTCACCATGTCTTCTGAAATAACCCAAGGAAGTACAAGGGCAACTCAGACTACAGATCAGACCAAATCCTAGAGAGTATTACTGAACTTATAACTTTCTCTGCCTCAGAAGCTATTTCTCCTGTGATACAAGCCCCACATGACTTCTGACCTGTCACCACATGCAACCATTTCAGGCTGTCTCTGACTGTGAAACAGATGGCAATGAATTCATAGTGATGGATATAAAAAGCAATTCAAAACCTGAGAGAAACATTTATGACGGTGAAGGGCTAAAAGTTAAATGCCTTTGAAAACAAAACAACCCCCCCCAAAGTAAAATTTTTATAAACTCATATTTAGCTTTTTGCTATGGTTTGCTATTTATAATTCATATGAGCTAAGTACATGTCAAGAGGCTATACAGTTTAGAAAAACAAGCCAACAGCTGGTAATCAAAGGTTTTAACCTAACATTAGCTGAATCTTGAGGTAGTGCTCTGTAGAAGTAACTTCCTCTTTCTGGCTCCTATTAGTAAATAAAAATTCCAAACCTACTTTTGGGTATTGTGCAAGTTAATCAGTATTTGAAAAAAACTACTTTGAATAATATTAATGTTTACAAAAAACAAGAGAAATTACCAGAAACATGCAGCTTCTGTTGAGTTTTGATCTCAGATTACTGAATTTGATGTCCAGTGTGTTAATCATTGTGTACCAAGTGGGGGTGGGGAAGTCCTAGGGTTGCCATGCTCTCCCCTAGCGCCCCCTACCATACCAAGTTTGCATTAACACATCCTTGTTCTTGCCCGCCACGTCTTGATCATATAAAAGTTAAAGGGAGGTTGCCTCTCATCCTCCTGGTCCCAGTTCCTGCTACCCCAATCCTTGTTTATATAATGGGGTTCCAAACACCCCAGCCTTATGGGTTATGCGTGGCTCCAACCACCCCTGTACCATGCCCCAAGCTTGCAGATCTATCAGACATTGTTTGGTCCTAGCCGCAGCCCTTGTCACTCTCTGCACCCTCTGGCGCTTGGGCCCTCCGCAGTCCTTGTCACTCTCCATGCCCTCTGGCGCTGGGGTCCCCACGCCACCGTGGGTCCCCTATGAGGCCTCCTCCAACCCCTAATAGCCTCACCCAGTCCTCCAGTTAAACAGTAAACAAAACACAAGCCCCTTGGCTATAACTCTAAGCCATCTGGCTCCAACCTTCCTCTCGCCACATCAGAGTTGTTCCATCCGTTCCCAATCTTGGGCCGTACCTGCAGTTTGGCCTCTATTCATTATTCACTCTAGCAGAGTTCCTCCCCCCTGGGCTGCCAGCAGTGAGGTGCCTGCCTGGTTCAGCCTGGGAGTTATATAAGAGCCAGGCCCTGCCCCTTCCGGTCAGCTGACTTCCCCTGGTTACCCTGGCAACCAGCAGCTCGGCTCCCTGCTTACTGATTCACCAGTAGCATGCACCTCAGGGCCCCGCTATACACTGCACCACTGTATGGCTCAGAACATGAGTCAAGAAATATCAAAGTGAATGTTTTAAGTGGAGTCTTAACTAAAGTCCCTTTATATGTATACATTGTGTTAAGTTTAATTACATAATTATCCCCAAGAGAATGCCATTTTCAGATTTCCCTTCTATCTCAAAATATCTGGACACCCTTCTTTTCAGCACAGATTAGAAATTATTCTGTAGCTCACCATAAACTGTTCAATGTCACAAACTTGTAAATAACTCACAAGAATGAAAGTTTATATCCATAGTTAACTCAAGTTTTCTTAGTCTGTTCTGGAAAACAAAAATTACACATGCCAAACCACAGGAGCTAAATTGAATTATATTTATTTTGTACTATTATCTTTGTCATCAACTGTGTGCATGTTTAGCAAGTTTTTTGCCCAGTCTGAAACAGCTATATCTCCTCATTTACTTTGTTGCATAAATCCTGAAATGTGCAAGTAGCATTCAGACTAGCTCTTTTTTGACAGAGACCTGTATTTACATGAATATGTTTGTATGCTACAGAAATAAATGAAGAACTCCCTCCATGTTTTCAGTCTAGATGTGGATAAATTCCCTTTCTTTTTTGGTAGTATAGGAGTAATGTTGTAGCCATGATGGCCCAGAAATTATATGGGAGGCAAGGATTTCTTAGGGTGTGTCACTGTTACATGTTGTAGGGCTTAGGTCCCCTCCTGGATGATGCCCCTACTTACTGGCAACAACAGGATGGGTCCTTGTGGGTGTCACCCAGATATTTGGGTCACTGTTCCTTCTTTCCTGCCATGACTTGATCTTATGTTCTTGGGAGACAGTTCCCTGCAGGTTACTGGACTCTGCACTTTTACACCCTGGCTTCTTCATGGGGTGCCAACCTCCCCTATACCCAATCCATACCACATCTAGGGCTTGTACTGATGTTAGTGTCTTGATATGTAAGGCTACAGATGATAATTCTCTTGTGCATCAGTCAACAGTATTTAGTATGAGCCTATACCAGAGGCCAACTCTGCATCAGCTATCTCTTGTTGATTCAACTTAGAATTGGGAAAAATCAAACTGTCTCTGTTTGGAGATAAGTCATGAATGAATATTCAGAATGTAAACGATAACCAGAATATCAGCATCCACTATAGTATTCCAGAAATACTTCCCTGAGTCTACTTGCTCCTGAGGGGAGACTCCCTTTTTTCAGGCTGGATTTTCCTCTTCCCAGCCATTTGGGGTCAGCAAGCCTTCCAGCTATTTTTTCTTCCCTATGGTATTACTTGAGTGCTCCCAAATTATCTTCTGCCCCTCCTACTTTGTCCCCATCTGACCTAGGTCCTGGACAGCTCTGGTCCATGCTCCAGTCACTGGTCTGGAGGCATCTCATCTGCTTTTCTTTGGGTGTGTCCCTTTGATTACCAGTGCTCAGCCCCTCAGACTAAGTGGCCCAGCCCCAGCTTCTGACTGGCTTCCCCTCTGGGTTTTCTCAGGCCCAGGCCTCAACCACAGGGACCTGCCCAGCCTCTAAGACCTCTTCTCTATGCGTCTCATTGCAGTGCATCTCAGACACAGCACACTGTCCCACCTCTGAGACCTTTTCACCCTGTGTCCCACTGCTTCATGATTTGGCAGCCATGTTTCCTACAGCTCTGTGCAGCTCCACCTCCAGAAACTCTCCACTGCGCACCTCCATGGTGCGCATCTTGGCAGCCATGCCCTGCCCCACCTCAGGGGCCTCCCAACCACCTATCTTGCCTGGTGTTCCTGAGATGTGGCAGTCTGTTCTGCACATCGGGCCTCTCTGCCACATGCCTGGCCTTCATGAATCTCTCCTGAAGGGCCTCACCCCACCTCTCATCATGCCACTCTGCCACTCAGCTCCTCCCCATTGATCTTCAGGGACATGCTGCTCTTGAAGCAGCATGCTGGAGCCCACTCACTGCCAGCTTTTCCCACCTCCACTAAGGTAGATGACAAGGGGTTACTGTGGCAAGCTGTCTCTTTCCCCTTTGCAGTGTGATATCTTTTATTGGACCAACTGTATAGTTGGGATAGGGTTACACAAGCTTTCAAATGCCAGACATTCTTCATCAGGTCTCTCTTTTTTGCCATTTTACACATTGATTCAAGTTATCATAAACTAGAAAATGATGACCGTGGAACTTAAAAGAACACAAGTTGCTATGGTAATGTACACATTTGTGACTGTTAACAGGAAGTAGCAGAATGCACACAAAAGCACCGATTTCATTTCACTTTGGCACAAACATAGGGCTCCTGTAAGAGTTTTGCCCTAGCATAGCTTTTCTGCTTAAGCCTTGGCTCCACTGATCTTATGCCAGACCCCATAGCTGCAACCGATGAATCTCTGCCAGCTCCAAGTATTTTCCCCTTCAGTTGTGGAAAAAAAAAGTCCCCTTTTCTCTAGAATGGGCTAGCCTGAAATATCACTTATTCTGAGATCACATGTTACTACAGATAATCAGTAAAGAGACAAAGACAAAACAACATTAAATTCTTTATACAGGCAAAAAGAATTATACAAGAAAAACTGACCACACAGTTTGAAGACAAAAAAAGTAACATTTTTCACTTTCTCATTCACTACTGCATAGTCCTTCAGAGAGTCCTGCCAATATTTTTAGAGATCAGCCTTCCTGCTGATCCTGTCAGCTCTGACCACTAGGGATTTAGACTCCTCAAAGGCTGGGACCTTGACTTCCTAAGTACAACCAAGCCAGCCTTTCCTTCACCACACTTTCCTTCACCCCACCCTTTCCTTCACCAATCAGAGTTGTCCCAATTGCTGATGAAGCTCAGAGTCTTCTAGAAAATTCCTTCCTTCCTAGGGCATCTAGAATCTGAGGGTGCCTATACACATGTGGAGAGGCTGCTCTGACATACTGTAATTACAGCACATCAGAGCAGACTCAATCAAGTCTGCTGGAGCATGCTAATTAGCACATTCTAGCCAGCCTTCGTGTCTCATGTATCAGCATCCCCATGTTTTAAAATGGCAGTGGCGGTGCTCTAAGTAATACTTTGTTGAACAAACTTTAGTTGAAGTGCCCCCACTGCCATTTTGAAGCATGGGACACTGATACATGAGATGCTGTGGGAGCTTTAATTAGAGTGGGCACTTTAATAAGAGTGTAAAAATGCCCTGAGATGCTTTTACTATGTAGGGTTGATTTTCCATTATAGGCTGCTAATACCTTAGGTGCCCAACCCCACAATATCCCCTTCTGTCCGTGTTTGAGAGCAACTGTCCTCGCCTACTAACACAATGAGATATTTAGCAGTTTTGCCTTGTCCATTTTTTTAGGTATGCTGTCCTTGTTTCTTTGACTAACCTATGTCCCCAAATCATAAACATACATGCAGACACCATATCATAGTCCATAAAGTGATAAAAGTGACATAAGTGAATACAGAACAACATTTTCAATGAGACCGCAGATGCCACATTAGTGAAACAAATTCAATAAAGCATGCATGGCATTCCATAAACACCTCCAAATATTGTGCTGTTTGTGGCACCAAACATAACTTTACTAATGCACAGGGAATTTGCACCATGCATAATTGTTGAATTCATTGCCACAAGATATTGTAGTGCTGACAATTTAGCCAGGTTCAAAAGTCATGTTCAAAATTGGACATATTCCTAATGGATTAGTCCACCAATGGGTATTAAAATGAAAGTAGGGATGAAACCTTTAAACTAGGTTGTCCTAAACCTCTAAATGCTAGAAAATATAAGGCAGGAGGGTGAGAGGACAGGACAGGTCAATCTGGATAGCCTCTACATAAATATTCTCTCTCTTAGCATCTACTCTGTACTGTGGAGGTTGTGTCTACACATGTGTTAGCCTTTTTTAATGCATTTTAAGGGCACAGGTCTACACGTGCACATCCTTAATGCACCTTGACAATGGCAATTTTAGGCTATTCACACCTAAATTGGATAGCTGTGTTAATGAGCCTTAGTGTGTGCATGTGTAGACACGCCTAAATTGCCTCAATGTGCATTAGGCAAATGTGCATTAAGTTTAGCCATGCATAAAAGCATGTGTAAAAATGCCCTTATAGATACAGGATTCTGAGTTAGCTGGACCTAAGCTCTGACCCACTATGGCATTCCTTATGAAACTGAACTACAATTGGCTGGGACACAGTCTCATATGAGAAGTAAAGAAAAATATGGTAGTAACCGTTTTTAAGATCCTGCCCACAACCAGAGAAAACAGTAGAGTTTGTACCAGTGTATCAAGTATGCCAAATGTTTATAGATGCAATAGAAAGTGTAAAAATTAGGTTACATTTCCAGCCATTTCCTTTTTCACAGGCAGCCTCTTTTCTACCTTGAATTCCCTCCACTGTAGAGTCTTTGTTACTCACCTTTGGCTTTTTTCCCCCTGCTTCTCCCCCTGTCCCACAACTCCCCCTTCCCTGCTTTACCTTTTGTTTTCCTAATTTCTGTCAATTTACATTCTCATTGATATCCTGTAACACTTTTAACTTCTCTCATTCCTCAGACTCTCAGAATATCAATGACTTTCTACCCCTAAGAAGGGTGACTGCACCCAAAAGCTTGCTAAGAACTTTTCCCCAACTACTCAGTTGTTCTAATGAAAGATATCACATCTACTCAAAGAACCTTGCCTGACAATGTGGTTAAAGTAATTTGGAGGCCCTCAACTATGAATCAACACTTAAGGGTAAATCTTTACTACGTGATTAATCCTGGGATGTTTCTAGTTTTTTAGCCAAACCATATAGACCCTCATTTTCCTGTCCATACAAAAAATCCTTTTATCCAAGTTTACATGTATTTCAGCTTAGTCTTCTCATTTTGTTAAGGATATAGATTAGAGTCCAGATTCACTTTAATGCACAGTTTGTGCTTTGTATTCTGTCTGTGCAACTAGGACTGTTCTCAACCCAGGTCCAGCTGAAGGTTCACATATCCTCTGATGCTCTGCTACAGTTTTTCATGGAAAATTATTTTCCTCTTATTCTTTTTTTTTTTCCTGTCAGTTTATATATACCTGGTAAATGTTTAAACTTCACATTCTCTATGACCTGTTCCAATTCTACAGGGCACCTGAACAGGAATGTTGCCTGAAAGACTTCATCCACCATTTTGCAAGCTGGCAATAAATGTATACCTTATTTACTCAAATCTAAGTTGACCCTGAATTTAAAACAACCCCCTTTAATTATTCTATATATGGAAAATTTATAAATTAGTTATAATTTTCTAGATATAGAATCTAATTATTAGAGGGCTGTCTTAAATTTGCCCCCTCCCCCCACAACCCAGCCCAACCTCTGCACTGCTACAGCAAGGAAAATAGTAGCTGGATGAATCAGGTTGCTGGGGGGGTTAAAGTGAACCCCTCACTCTTTGTCTCCCCCTCACATCTTCTCCCTGCAGCCTTCCTGCCCTCTCCCCTCCATCACCAGCACCCCCTTGGCATTAGCAATCCCCACCCCCAGCTACCTACAGACTCTTCCCCTTGCCTCGAACTCCCCAAAATGACTTCCCCTCCCCGTCACTCCTCTCTGCCTCTTCACACCTTCCTTACTGTCAGATGCTACTCTGGCTCTGTTCTGTCCTGGAGTACAACATATGAAAGCACAGCCCCTGCCATCTACAGAATAGTGATGGCCCTACTTATTTGCTGGGCCAGGAACAGAGTTTCCATGTGATCCATTCCCTGGAAGCAACCCAGCCTGAGCCATAGCTGAATTTCACCTAACAGTAAGCTTCACAGAAGCTGCAGAGGGCAAGTGGCGTGGAGAACAGGAGGCTGCTGAAGCTAAAGCCACAACTATAATTTGCCATGGAGACCAGCCATCAGGCCCTGATGAGAAATGGTGGGCAATTGGCTGGGGAAAGGGGCCACCTAACTGGAAAGAAGCAGGGCTGGGGAAATATATAGACCCAGGGCTTGAACCAAGCAGGGAGTCTGACCCTGGAGAGGTTCAAGGAAATATCTCCAGAGCAGGAGGGATGCAGAGGTGCTTCAGAGAGACACTTGAACTACCTTGGGCATCCAGTTAGAACCCTGATGACTTGCAGTGGTAAAGGACTCTGGGTAGGAGAAAATATTATAAGTCAAAAAGGAAGCTGATATTAGAGGTTGAGACCCAGTGTGAATTTGTGTTATGGCCAGAGGGGTTACTCTTATGTTAGAGGTAAACCGGTGGACCGCTTGGGACTGATAGAGTAGGTAGAAGGTCCTAGAATGCCAGGGTAGCACATGAGGCTTGGAATTGCCAGGGCAGGACACAAGCTGCAGTATAGCCCAAGAGGATAAAAAATAGAGCCAGGGACCCAATGAAAGAGTAAGAGAAAGAAAGAGACAGGGTCAAGGACCCAGTGCCGTGAGGGGTAGAGTCAAGGTCAGGAACCACAGTGCCTGAGAGGGGCAGAGTCTGATGAAAGACCTAGAGGCCTGCTGAGATGAGAGATGAGACTTGGGGCTGAGTGCCCACTGAACTGTTTCACTGGTAACACCTGCAAGCCATAGGTGTGGATATAGGGGAGGTTGAAGGCCATGAAATAACCCAACAGGTAGCTTGGGAACACGTACAGCCCAGGAGGGCTAACTTAGTGAGAGGCATCTGCTGGAAGGAAGACATATGAGGACTTGCTCTAGGATTCTTTGACAGCCTCTCTTTCCAACTTGGAGAGCATCCAGCCATGGCAGGCAGGAATGAAGGGAAGGACATTCGAGCCAGAGGAAAGCAGGAACCATGTGCCCCCCCCCCCCCCCGGGAGGTATTATGGCCACCCCTGGAGCCCCAGTCCTGTTAGAGGCCCATACCATTCTGATGATATTACATCCGGGAGGGAGTGGGGAGGGGGTTGGAAGTCACTCTACTGTTTTTTTTTATGATTTGTTCAACTAAACCAGGGAAATTTCCACAATTTCACCAGACAGGAATATTACATCCTACATATATACTTTCTTTACTACACTAGAAGAACCCCAAAGAAGTAATTTTTTATTCATGGGATTGTAGCGATTTTAAGTTAGAATAACTACATAATTATTTCTAAGTCTCGAAGTAAAAAGAATTTACCACTTTAGTTCTGGTCAACAAAATTCTACTCTTTTCCCCCTCAACTTACTTTAAAAGAAGTTTCAGGTTATCTTATTTCAGAGATAAAAATTACTGCAGTAAAACTGATTAAAATGTATTACATTATTCATAGTTCAAAGTTATCTTTGCTCCAGGCAAGGCATTTGTACCTTTCATCAGGATTAATTATTTTTACTAAGCCATTAAAAAAAAATATGTCACTCTCTTCTAATTCAATCCATTATACCTGTAAGTCTGTTCCTGAAAGATTTGTGGGTATTTATATCATTATAAATGAGTTTAATGTATATTTCAATGGGAGACAGGATGGGTGGTTGGAAAGATAGGAGGGAAGATCCTTAAATTGGTCTTTTAATAGAGAAAGGTACCAGAGAGAGTGAGCATACCAGCTGGCATTTAAGATAACTTTTGCGTACCACTCTCTCTCAAGCCTGGAGAAATGCAAAAAACCCACACCATCATATCAAAATCCCCCCTTAAAAGGGGAGCCTAGGTCATGGCTCAACATGGAATTTCCTATAAGTGTTGACACATTCTTACAGTTACCTCTGCATGAATTCGATTAAGGTAGATTTGCTATACTAGCTGATCCAAAACAGATTTATACTGGTACAGTTCATTTTTCTGGGTACTGATGTGTATAGTTATTCCAGGTTTCACTGGAGTTATTGCATCAACATACCTACTGTATTACGGATATAGCTTAGAGATTGGACTCGGAATCCCTTTTTGTATTGTATCTATTGTATTCTCCTCTTTCTTTTTTGTATCATTCAGTCTCTCTTCACATTAAAAACTGAAGTGAAAGTACGAGTGGTATTATCTCATAAAGTGATAAGGTATATAGCTACAGAATTTAAAAAAAATAGAAATTAAAAAAAATCCTAAATTATAAATTCTGAAGATAAATAAAATGGTTGTTTTCTTTACGAAAGCTAAAATAAAGGTCACATTTCACCTCAACCTGAATAAAGTGTCAACTAAGTATAATTAGCCTTAAGCTTTATCATGTTGATCTCTCAAAATTCAATATCTACTTTTTGTTCTAAATAACACTCATATTTTAACCTTATAGGGTTTTTTTTTCCCTTTATAAAGTTTTGCACCGACTGCAATATTCGTACATATGAACAAGCTCTATTTCTAAAAGATGTGTTTGACATACTCATTATATTATTGTAGTGCCTGAAAAAAATAAATAAGAAAATATTTGAATATGTCCAGCTTGGATGATATGGTAGTAGTCACAGATTAGTCAGTTTTCAGCTTGAAAATTTTGCTCATGAGAAGCCAAATTTATATACACATTTATACTCTGAAGTGTGACAACCAGCAGTCATTCCTATTTTGGAAGGAGGCAAGCATATACTGATAAGTCAAGCTTTAGACTCCTCTCTCAAAATGACTAGATTATAGACAGATGTACAAGCAAGCTAGGATGTATTATACCTGTCATTAGGAACAGCTAATGAGGTAGAAATTTTGACACCTTTTTTATTGATGGATAAACCATAAATAATATTTTTGAAGTTTCTTTTTCTTAAGTATATAGGAAGTTTTAGCATAGAAAATAATACACATTCTTTGTGTCTGACAATTTGGATGGAATGTTTCAGTTATCTGTGGTAGAAGGTGGAAAGCAAAGGTGAACAGTAAAACTTTCCCTGTTTTCATTGGCTTTTGCATATTTCCACTGTTCCCCATTTCTTTGTCATATATTTTTGTTTTATCCTGTGGTAGTTGCATACAATTGAACAACACATCAAACATATTAAAATTTCTGTCATGTTTTTATCAATGTTTTCCAGCTCATTTCCTGTTTCCATACTGACAAGCTTGACAAAGCCATTCTCCTTGGGTAGGGAATTAATTAGGCTTGCAAATTTTCATAAAAAATTTACAGCTTGTTTGTACTCTGGATTATCCCAGAGGGACATATACACAAAAAACAATTGGAAGTACAGGTTTCTCTCTAGATGCTACTATAGCTATTTTGACATTACTAGTATGGATAAAGCAAATACACTACTAATGGTGAGAAAGAGTTTACTTGCTCTGTGTTTCTGGTGAACAGTCCTAACTGACCACTTGCACATGCTCAAAGAGTAAAGATAAATGAACAAACTATACCAAGTTAAACAGAAGGAGGTATTAGTACATCAACTGTTCTGTAATAATTGTTTTGTAAGTCCACTCCCATCCTGCAGAAAGTAAGAGCCTACGCAATGCAGCTCACCCTATCTCATCAATGATCATGAAACAGCTATCACGAAGTAAGTCATTGCTATATTTAAGATGTGTGGGAAATTTTGAGCTTTCAGTAAAGAAAAAATAATAATTCCAAGACATTTCTAATGGGATATGCCATATTGTTTTTGATCAGAAATATACATCAGGGATCTCACGTCCCCATTTCTTCAGGAGTATGTTCCATGGGTGGACTATATTTTCCATGATGCACCAGTACCTACTGTCCATTATAGAAGTCTCTACCCTTGGAGAATCAAGGGAAGAAATATCTAGCCAGGAAACCTGATGCAGACAGGAGAACTGGGATGACATAAAAGGCATTAGGAATTGAGTTCCAAATTAAAATGTTGCCAGTTTTAGGTAATTTTCAGAAATTTTGGCCTTCCACATTCCATGAGAAACATATGATTTCTCTGGTCTTCTTACTCTGACATACTTCTAGAAACCCCTTTTATTGCCTCTTATGTCCCATGCCAGCTGTATCTCAAATTGTGCCTTGGCCTTCTTGATTTTTGCCCTGCACACTTGTGCTATACTTTTATAGTCTTCCCTAGTACTATAACTAAGTTTCCACTTGTTATAGCATTTCTTTTTGAGTTTTGACTCATTTGAAAGATTGCTATCTAGCTGTCTCTTTTTGTTAAGCTGGTCTCTTGTTGAATTTCCCATTCTTCTGTCATATTACAATAGCTTGTTCCTGTGCCCTTAAAGTAGTTAGCTCTTCTGGACTTCTTTCCCCCTCAAACTTGCCTCCCAGGGGATTTTACCCATCAATTCGTTGGGTTTGTTAAAAGTCTGCTTTCATGAAGCCCAGTGTCCTTATTCTTCTTCTATCCTTCCTTCCTCCACTTAGGAGCTTGAACTCTATAAATTTCATGGGCACTGCCACACGATTTACCTTCCACCTTCACATTCTCGACCCGGTTTGTGAGCAGCAAGTTGAGAATAGCTCCCCCACTTGTTGGCTTCTCCACCATCTGTATCAAAAGGTTATGCCAGACACTTCAGGAATTTGCTGAAATGCTTGTGCACTGCTCTTTTGTCTTCCTAGCAGATGTCTCAGCAATTACAGTCAGTATGAGAACCAGGCCCTGCAGTTTTTAAACTTCTAAAGACCTTGTCCACCACCTCCTCCTACTCTGGTGGCCTCTAATAGATGCCCACCACGGCATTCCCCCTGCTGCTTTCCCTTCTGACTTCTACCCAGAGCCTTTCACCAGGCCTACCTTCCACTTTGTATTGCACTTCTTTATATATTTAGCAACACCTCCTTTTTTTCATGTTTCCATCCTGAAGAAGCTATGATCATGATCATAATAATTCTTTGCTTTTACTAGGACCTTCAGTTCTTCCTTGTTGCTCCTCAGATTTCTCACACTGATATATAAATGTTTCAGGTATCTAGCTGACTTTCATATCATCTCTTTGAGAGCAATCCTAAGATTTCTGTTATTGCTACCCCTTACCGTATTTTTTTATCCAGGTCTTCAGGACCTTTACTTACCTCTAGCTTCTGTCATCATCCCCTAGTAAACCTAGCTTAAAGCCCTCTTCACTAGGTTAGCAATCCTGTATGCAAAGATGCTTTCTTCTCTTCTTCAGGTTGACCTCATCTCTTCCCAGCCAGCCATTTTGCTGGCAGAGCCAGCCTTAGGGAAAATGGTGACCCAGGTGAACATGTATTTTGGTGCCCCCTGCTGTGTTTAACTCCCCACCTCACCAAAGTCAGTGATGCTGCTATAGGCAGAAGCAGAAACAGGTGGGCAGGGGTGCAGGGCACAGTGAAATGGGGAGGCAGAGCAGCTTGCTGTGCCAAGCAAATAGGTGGGTGGGCACTGCTGCTTCTGTACAGGAGCAGGGTGGGCAGACTGGAGCACCCCACCTGCACGTGCCCAACCTGACTTCTCCTGAGCAGTGGCTGGAGGCAAAGGCAAGCTCAACTGGGCACCACTTCTCTTGCCTGTGGCAGGGATTGACTGGGGAGAGGCAGGACAGGGCAGGGTTGGGGGAGAGCACTGCTGTGGGCATGGGCTGTGTGGAACCCCCTTGATCTTGGCACCCTGGGCAGTCACCCACATTGCCTATCCCTAAAGTCACCTCTGCTTCTTGGGATACCACACCATAGTTGAAGAAGCCAAAGCCCTGGTGGTGACACCAGCTATGCAGCTACTTGTTTATCCTCAGGATGCATTTTTTTCTAGCCAGGGCATTTACCCATCACTGAAAGAATAAACAAGAACAGTGCCCGGGCCTGTTACCTTCACCCTTGTACCCAGAGCCAGGTATTCACTTTTGATCTTCTCAAGGTCAACCCTGGCAGTATGATTAAAGCGCATATGGATGAGCAGTATTGGATAGCAGCAGGATGAGTCTCAGATGTGGGCTCCTGGCAGGCAGATTTCTTGAGCCAACTGGTCAGGCTGGTGGATGGATGCCTCTGTGCCCTGCAAGAGGGAGTTACCAAGCACCAGCACCCATCACCTCTTCTTGGCAGCAGTGGTCTCTTCCCTCCCCACACTTATCCTCACCCCCAGGTATATGACCATATTCCTACTACTGTAGGGAAAGTTCCTACTACTTGAACAGTTGAAGGACCCCCTGCACAGACCAAGTCTTAATGTATCTGTATAAATCAAAGTATTGCTAATGGGAAATAATATTTGGTAAAAATTTATGTTGCCATCTGGCAAGCCATTTGTTGGCCTCTATGAAAATAAGAAATCTTGGTGCCAGTTTCCACATCTGAGCATTCACATCAGAAATAGCAAGCATCTCAGCCATGATTGCTTGGACAAAGCTGATGCATAAGTGAGAGTTTTCCCAGTTTAAAAACAAAACAAACAACCCTCTCCCCACCCCCGCATAACTTGTGAAACTTTAAATTGCAAATTACAAATGCACCATTAAAATTTTGTCTATTTAATTTAGTTCTTGCTCGTCCCTCTATCCTAACAGCACATGGAGCAATTTATGGGATGGAACATTTTATATACATTTTGTTAAACCAGGTGTCAATGGATACTAAGCTAAGTAGGAATAAATGACTTTCAGTTTGGCAGCCAACCTGAAAAATAGAAAACAAAACTTTATTTTGGAGATAATCAATAAACTGGGATTTTCATTTATTTGAAAATTATCATTGTTGTCACAGGCCAGCTGGGCACTGTGAGTATATCAATTTAGTTGCAGGCTGACCAAGTACTGCAAGTTATATTAGCCACTAGGCTTTTTGGTTTGGGATCGAGGAGGTGATGTTGGGAGGAAAGCAATGAGAAGTTTCACTTATAAAAAAGAATGAATTTTACTTCTAGCAACAAAAGATATAGTTTACACATATGACAGTTAGTAAAAAGGTTAAGTTAATAAACAGACAACATATACTAGTTAAAATTGGCAGTGAAAATAAAAACAGACAGAGAAATCAACCAAGGGTTCCCACTTGGTTAGTAACTTATCAATGGTCCCTCAGTGTCAGGTATACATCAAGTTGATTCAGCGAAGTCAGGCATCCCCGATCCACGCTGTCGGAGGAAAAAGCGGGGGAAGGTCCCTCAGTCAGGATCTGGTCCTCACTCACACTGGAAGTAAGAGATCCATGGGGGCATGGGACAACAATGACCATTCTGTTTGTCCTTCCTGCCGGTCACTTAACGTATGTGTTCTTTTATATCTTGTCTATGCTAACCTATTGGCCTTATGGCCATTCACAATCTTGTTCTATAGCTGTTATCCTATGGGGTTAAAAGGTGTTAGAAATCATTATAATAAGATCACACTACATCACTTTGGGGTCTGAGATCAACATGTCCCCACCCAAATTCAACCCACTATGTTAATTATACCTTGTGGTTAGGTCCATTAATTTTACTGACTCGAAGCAAAAATTATTAAATCAGCCTGGTTTGCAGTTTTATTCTTTAGTTCTGCTTTTTAAAACTCATGCTGTCTCAAGATTAATGTAAACAGCTATATATAATTCTTACGGGTTATACTCCAGACAAACAGGAAACAGTTTCATAAGGTCTATTTCAGATATCTTCAAAAAGCATTTTCTTTTTGCTGTAAGTTGCTTGTTTACCCATTTGGTTCTAGCCATAACACATTGTGAGTTAAACAACATAAAATAAAAACAACAGGGAGTTTGGCTGTACAGGTTGGTGATATGGGCACTGACCTAGAAGTAGCAGATACCTGGGTTCAGTTCCATTTGTATTCTAATTTGCTTTCTTTGTCCTACTGTACATTTAAGTATTTATATACAAAATGAAGATACTGAACCACCACTGAATACCTTATAGTTCAGTAATTTGGTTCTTGCTTGAAAGATGAGAGACTCAGGTTTGAGCCCCTTCTGCAATGAGACAGTTGCCCAACATCCAGAGAAATACTCTAACTATTGGAGTACAGGAAATAAGTAGGAACCATCAACTTCTTCAGTTTAATTTTCTGAACAATGTCTCTTATCTTCTGAATTGAGTTACCAGTTAAATATTTAGAAAAGCCTTTACTCTTCCTCTTCCATACATCTGTAACTTTCCCCCCCAAAATTGGATGCAAATTCATGAACAGTTTTAGCTGTTCCAAACCTGAACTGCTAAATAAATAAATGACTTGCTGAAAAAGGTTTTGCCCAGTCTGGCGGATACTTAGAAGTTGCAATTAATTTATGACAGAACACAAGCTAGAATGATGTTATAGAAATAATATATTCTTTTTTTAAAAACTTACCTATGGGCATGATAAAAGGCATGTGTGAGATCCCTATAAAGAGTGGTTATTAAAAAAATAGATAAGTAGCAAAAAATAAAGTCAGAATCACACTGTTACATGGCAACCTGGTCCAACTGCTTGCTCAAATGTAGTTAACTCTTAAAGTAGTATACTTTCCATGCCTACAATATATATTTAAAACTGGAGCTTGAACTCTTTTGCCCTACATGTGGAACAAAAGCATCACAGAACAAAGCCTTAAAAGCTCAGTTTCACTATTCAAGCACATACATTTCATGATCTTTAGGTGGGGATCCGGTGAATAAAGCACCATGAAAATGGAAATTTCTCCAGTGGTTTAGCAACTACTCAGAGGTGATTGGCAGAGGTCTGCATCATTCATTTCATGTGTTCTCAACAATCAGGATTGCCTAAAATGAAGAACACATGCAACCCAATAACGACTTTCACAAGTGACTAAAGCTAGACCCCATAAAAGTACAGCTACTAGTATTTTCTTTCCCAGACAAATACAACTAATAACAATAAACTAACATTAATGATATATAATTTAAAATATTTATTACAAATCTATTAGCTAATTTAATTAGTAATTACTCTCTATGTGCATTTATATGGACCTTTGGGCTCTCCCTCAATCATCAGTACAATCATTATTAGATTGCAGTAAATCCATTTGGTCTTCATATTAGCAACCATAAATTCCTGTAGTTGTTACTTGTTGAGATCTTCTGAACAAAACTACTAACTCAGTGCTCCTTATTTACTTCTCTTCTGAAATTTATTGCAAGTCTTGCCTCTTCCTCTGCTACATGAGTCTGGTGACAGCTTCAAGTGACTTCACAGCTTTCACTTCAGATACCAGCCAGTATTTTCCCCATGGTAAATAGGCAAAGCATTTTCATAAAGTGGTGGCAGTGGTAACATTGTGTGTTGTTTGCTTTATGGTTGGTGGAGGATTGGTGAAAGTGTTATAGCTTTTGCATTTTCAAGTCCTCAATGAGTGACATTAGTTTCTAACAATGCAGGAAGTTTTCTGTTGGGCAAAATGTCAACTAGGGACAAGCTATGCTTCACTGGTGCTGTTTTGTAATTTAATAGTGATAAATATGGATTAGAGTCCAAGCCTGCAGTCATTTCCCATAAATACGTCATTATTCTTACATTGTTTTCCATCATCCTCTTTAAATGAGGATAATAAGGACTAGAAGGTACGTGTCTAACCTGACTTTCACTGCAAATTGCTTAAGCTTATTCCCATTAAAATGCAGCCCATTTTCAGACATAGCTATTTCAGATACTCCATATCATACAATCACCTGTATAGCTGTAGCATTTTCTAATTTACCCTAACGAAGCAAATATAATACTCTAGGAGAAGTATAGAGCAGGCACATCTACACGGTCATTAATGTGCTTTTGATACTGTGCATTAAATTTAGTACCTCCAATGTAGTAAATAAATATGCATTAGGCTGCCCTAATATGCAGTAGCAAAAGTGAGTGCTTTTCTAAGCATAATGCAGAGTAGCTTAATTTTACTCTGTATTAGTGTATTAATATGGTTTTTTACATGATGTTGTAATGCACAGTAAAATAGGCTACTGAACGTTAAAGCGCGTGTATATGTGTCCAGGTAATATTAACATCTCTACACCTTTTCTTAGATTTTTAAGTTTCCAAATTACTTTCATGTATCTTCATTAACAGATTTTCTGTAACATCCAGGGACTTGCCCTCTTGTTCTGAGGAATCAATGGGCACACCCCATTCTTATTCCATTCCAAAGAGTCTCATCTTTAGCAGAAGCTCTGTTGTCAGACCCACATTTTGTCTGAAACTAGATTGAATTTTTCTTCTTCTTTTCCCAATCAGATTGGACATATACATGTACTTCTGGATGTTCCCTCTACTGCATTTTTTCCAACTTTTTAGATATCTTATCTGTAACAGCCAAATCTCTCCAAAGTTCAGATTCAATTTGCAAATCATACTTTTGCTCCTGAAAATATAGTTTATATATATTCTCAGTAAGTTCTTAGATAGGCCGCTGGTGGCAATGCCAGTAAGAGGGTTATGACACTAGCTTCACATAAAGAAAAGAAGCTTATTATACCCATATTCAAAGCTTCCTCTATTTCATTGTAGTTGGTGTATTCATTGTACTTGGTGTATCTACACATGTGGTTTACTGTGGAGTTGACTAATTAGCTTGCAATAAAGTTTCACTAGCTACACATGCATCAAGGACAGTACTGTCTTATGGTAGAGATTTACTGTGCAGAAATGCATGTCTGGATGTAATAGGTTACAAGAACTAGGACAGCTGTGACACCTTTCAGTGAAACTGTGATTTCTGTCTGGGTCAACCTCTATGGCCTCTCTCCTCTAGTTCACTTGCCCACCATGCCTTGATCTTACTATTAAAGGTAGCTTAGGGAGGCTACCAACAGGCCTCAGAGTGAGCCTCAATCCTGCTATTTTTCCCCCTGGGGTCTCATTTCAGTCCTTCATCCTAATAGATCAATCCCAGTTTCACTAGGCCCCTGTAAGGCACCTGTAGCTTTAGGGGCAAGTTGTGTGGCCCCTTTTCCTCCCCTACACCATGCCCCAAACCTCATTGGTATTACAATAATGTTGTTCCCCCTGTTGAGGCCTCAGCTTCCTTAGCCTCCACCCCTTTCAATCATGCTAGGCTGTTTTGCCTAGGCCCACTATGCCAGACCTGCTTTGAGGCACTAGCTCCAGTCTATTGCCTTCACTCTCTGCCCCTAGCCTCAGTCCACCAGGCCCCTGACTCTTCTGGCACTGCATTCTTAGCCACAATCTCACTGTGCCCCTCCCAGGCATCAGGCTCCTGGCCCCTATCTCGGTGTGGACCTCTCAGACACCTGGTCTCTGAACTCCATGTCACTGTGCCCTTCTTGGGCACCAGGCCCCTACCTCCCTCCCCAACACCTGTCTGCTCTGTAGCCTTGTACTGCCACTCACTAGGCTGTATAATAGCTTCAGGCCTTGATCCCACCCCAATAAGGGCTCAAGGCAATTGCATGCCTCATGGGCACTAATGGGACCTCTAAAACTGCTCCTTATAATCCCAGCCCAAACCAACAGTGTGAACAGCCACAAACTTACATCCTCTGGGCTATAACATATTAATAACAATGGAAACAGCATTCTGCCCCTTTAAGAGGGCAAACTTTTACCCCTAGCATAGCATGCCTCCCTGCCAGGCTACCCTGTGAGCTCCCAGGGCCTCACTACTCCTGTAGGCAGTAAAACAAACAGTCAAGCATCCCTGGGTGTCCTTCCAACGCAGGAGCTCCTTCCTCAGCAGCTGCCAGGGAGAAACTCCCCTGTCAGCCCCAGCCTTGGGTTTATATTGTCCCAGGACCCTGCCTACATCCAGTCAGCTGACCACTGGCAGGTATTTGCTGCTAACTGCCTGCTTTGCCCTCTTGTCCTGGGAACTGGAAGCTGCTGCACCTTGCCTGCCCTGCCGTGCTCCTTGGCTGGGCTGCCTTTATCTTTATCACAGTGAAAAGTGGCCAGGACCACAGCAGTTTGAACCCAGGCAGAGCAGCTCTGGGCTGATAGCAGACTATGGGGGTCAGTCACATGGCTCCACAGTTTCTCATGCCCCAGCCACTCCATCTATTGCCCCAAAGCCACCACCCAGAGGCCGGGGCTGACCCCCCAAGCCTCTTTCCAGCCCAGGGCTGCTTCACCCCAGGTCAAACTGCTGTGGTTTGCGCCGCATGTGAAGACACTGAGCCAAGGAGCAACTGACTCCAAACTGTGCCAGAGTGTGTTGAAGTGCATTAATAGCTCATGTAGATGCACCCACTGATACCCAGTTAATGCTAGTTCCTATCACACACAAAGCACCAACCTACAATTTTGACCATGAGTCCTAAGAGGACTGTATTGATGCCCTGAAGGCATCTGCAGGCAAATTATTGTACTGTCAGCACCTTCAGTTCTGGTCTTTATATAATTCCTTCAATTTCTTAAGCTTGTTATTAAGATTTGCATGCCATTTTTACTGAGCACTTTTACATAGCAGAACTATCAGGTTTCTGTACTACGCAGCAAGGCTAGCCAAACATTCCCCTTCACTGTCCACCAAGCCAAGGGACCTTTGCATGCATTTCTTATCTGCTGAAGCAGGCATGTTGGTGAACTTACTGTATATACAGTAAGATCCATCTTACTGTGGTATACCTGCATCAATTTTCTTTGTTAACTCTCCTCTTATACAAGTTATACAATTTATATAGAATTTACAATGCTGTTTGTTTAACTTTATCTCAGGAACTCCAGCACTTTTGAAAGCTGCTTAGAGTTCCTGTGTACACAGCTTTTTTCCCCTTTTTTATCCTCTGAAGAAAATTATCCTCTGGGTAACCATGAAAAAAAAATGTTCTATTTAATGAAACACCTCAATATACTGAATGCAATTCAAGTGGCAGTGTGTGGAAAGAGTATGGATGGTTGGGGTCTTTCAGCTCTGGTCTGTACATCTGCATGAGTGAACTCTCTTAAAGAGAATCAGTGCTTGACAATTTATTTGTTTTCATACTGTTAGAAATGGAATCTTTTTCCAGTACTGCTAGAAACCGAATCTTCTCCAATGTGTTATATATCCATACATTTAGTTCACATATTTCCTCCCTGGCAATTACCTCAACACTGTAAGCACAGTGGCATAATGAATAGACAACAATACTTTCCGGTTGCTTGCATTTACTTTCTGAGTAATGTCAATTACCTACTTGACTGCTTTCCTGAGAATATGCTGCTATATCGGGTTCATGTTTACATTTCCTTCCTGCAGAGTGGCTGCCACTCCTTTGAACATACTCCTGAGAAAGTGGCCCTCCTTCATCCATGTTGGACCTCGCATCTCTTCATCAGATGTAGTTTGCTCAGCATTATCAGGTCCTGGCTGGTCAACATTACTACGGTCTGGTGCAGGATTATTGGTCATTGTTGTAGGTTGCAAAGCTGTTGGCACAACAATAGGTGGTTCTCCAGATGTTGCTACTGTGCTCTGTTCAGCATTCATGCCTGTATCTCACAATTGATTGTTATGGTAGAGCCAAATAATATTAGGTGCCACTTATACTGCATATGATAAAGGACCGGTTTGTGCAAACCAACATTAACTCAGTTAAAATGTCTGGGCATGCAGTCATTCACAGGACTTAAGTTACCAAAAAATTAAAAAAACCACTCACAATTGCAGGCTGCCGTTTCTTAAATCTGGTATAATCACAGTCCACTACTTTTTGATCTACATGTAGTTACTGAAGGGCTCCTGTTCCCCTTATCCTGGCCTGACTTATTTAGCAATTTCCAACATGTTGTTACAAGTCTGGTTTTTTAAGTCAAACCATATCCTGAGGTTCCAACTGATAAACAGCATAGCTACTGTCTCATTCATCATCGCATGTACTGAATTCCGATACACTGGCAAAAAGTTGGTCATCTTCTTCTGTACTTACCCTGGTTCTTCTTTCATGGAGAGAAAAATATTTTTGAAAGACTGTACAAGTCATTCAGCCAGCCCACTCATGACCAGATGCTACATGGCATACACAATATGCTGGATAGTTTTTCCTCATGAATTCTTGAAACTCATTTGAACTGAATTGCCAGAGCAGGTGGCCTGGACCCAATGATCTCATGAGGTCCCTTCGAGCCCCTAAACTTCTGTGAATTTGTGGGCCATTCATCAGTTACAGTTTGTTCTGGAAATCCTGTCTTTGCAAATAGACTTCATGACTTTTCTACTGTCTGTGCTAATATAATGGTTTTCATGAAGAAAACTTCTGGCTATTTGGAGTGGGCATCCACCGCCAGTGGATACATCATCCCTAAAAATGGCCCTGCAAAATCAGGCTGTTGCCATTCCCATGGATGCAATGGTGCTGGTTTGGGCATCTTCTGTAACTCTTGGCACCCCATGCTTTCCTTAAAGGGTTGTTGATCAGTATGTGACCAACATAAATCTATTGGCTAATACCATAATTTTTACAACACCTACTTACAGTTTTTCTAAAATTCTTGTGAGTTCGCTGAATATAACAACATGAATTCTTCATATGACACATCTTTGATGTACAGTAAATTCATATTTGTTTGCATAAGAGGCACTAAAATTAGGATCCAGCTAAAGTAAGTAATAAATAATTTCAATGATGTATAAGTCTAAGAGGCACTGTGTATAATTATATACTATGGGCACTGACATTACTCCTTTTAGAACAATCTTCTCTCCTGTGTATGTTTTTAACAACACCAGGGCCTCCTTTCGTTTTAAATGTACAGAAGCCAGATGTTCTTGGACAATTTTCAGGTTGTCATGGAAATTTTTGAGTATGTGCTGCCAGTACAGAAGAGGTTAAACTGACATGCGCAGTTTGAAGCTGTGAGTGGAAATTTCCAAGGCTCACCCAGTCCTTGCCCCTGGGTGACCTGCAGAGCTGTCAATCATTGTTGACCTACTTTCCCCACAGACGCATGCTCAGATTGTGTCAGCTCCTGACTGAGAGCATGCTCAGTCAGAACCTGACATGAGGTAATCGGACTAGAAATTTCTCTGCGGAGAGCACGCTGATTGGCTACCAAATTGACATAAAAGTTCTGTGAGCCCCTCCCTTGTGGGGAGATCGCGTGGACTAGAGACAGAGGCTGCGGCTGCAGGGACTGTTCTCTGAGTCAGGCTTCAGGGCCTATTGATCTCCTCCTTCGGTGGCTTCGTATTGCTCATTGTATTGTGGTTTTGACTATGTTCATCTGGCTCCTGACTTACCTTTTGAACTGATTAACGGCTTACGATTTCGGATCACCCTCTGGACTTTGTTTAACCCGGTTCTGAATCATCGACCTTGGCTTTCCTCACCAACTAAGACTCTGCTCATCCCTCCAACTGACGTCTCCGCTGCTTCATCTACTGGCTCCTGACCTCGGCTTTTCATACGACCACCCGATTTGTCCATTGCTGTGGACTGGCGTCACGCGGTTCATCATCACCGTGTTACAGTTCGTTTTTGTTGTTTGTGATCCCCATTTATGAGCTGTTGACCAGCCCTGGGACTAGGTCTTCGGACTGAACCTCGTGGGCCAACAGACCCCTTTGTTGTTAATTGTTTGTTTGTGTTCCAACTGTAACTGAAGACCTTTCTGCCTACGCCTGAAGCGTAAGTCAAATAAATTCACCTGTTTTTCTCAACCCGCTCCGAGTCCCTAACTCCAGACTCTACGCCGCTAATCCCACCTGTCCGTATCTAATTGCCACCCCGGCCCACCGTGACCTTGGGGCCCGATCCTTCGGTTTTCCCCGACATGGCGTCACGAACAGGATCAATGGGAGGCGTATTGGAGTCGGAGATTATAAGGAGTTGCCCATGGAGCAACCGAGTCTGGCAGACCATCGGTGCCGAGGACTTATGGGACCACATCGCGTTCCATCAGGCCGCACCGGCTGAAGGAACTGTGAGCGGGTACCTGTCCCTCCGGGGAGAAAGTGGGGAAGAATGGGCCGTTCAGCTCACCCCAAGTGCGCTGGGTTGCATTATCCAGGATCCTCGGGCCGTTTACCGCCCAAGGGGGGAGACCGGGACCGTAGCCCTGGCCCGTAAGAAACCTTCGGGCATGGCAACCTCAGGCCCGGACCGAGAATTCGCCTGGTGTATAAAGTATGTGAAGGAGGGTGGTGAGGATACCCCTCCTGACGGGTTTAACTGCCCGACCCTTGCCATCGGGTCTAGGGGGCATGAGCTCTTGGTCCAGCTACGAGAGTGCCTGGAGAAGGACGGCAGAAAAATAAAATGGTCGGGACCCCGGTGGAAGAAAGGCTGTATAATAAATGTGCTTTTCCGGGAGTATGTTGTTTTACTGAGGGAGCTAACTGACACTAGGGCCCAGCTCATGGCAGCAACCAGAGCTGTGACACAAAAATTGGCTGAGCGGCCATTACAAGATGGCGCCGACCAAACTGTCAGCGCGCCAAAACGAATGCTGACATCACGACGCCCAGCTCCACCCATCCCGAGCCCGCCTTCCGGAAAAACGCCATCTATGGTTCCGCCCACCGAGAGCCGGCCTCCCGCAACAGCGCCACCTGCTGTACGCAAGCCACCACCTCCATACATCAGCCAGCGCCACCAGGAGGACGTACGCGAGAATTACACCCAAACGGACAATGAAAACTGCAACAAAGTAATTAAGCACAGCATAGGAACGGAAACAACTGAAACAACAAGCGAAGATAAGACTAACAACGTAACCATAAGGAAATCAAGAGTAAGCACGAATACTATTGGAACCGACACGAATGATGTAACAAGGAGCTTAACGATTAAGACGAGTACCATCGGAACAAACACAAGCAACGGATTAATAGAAATGACTAAACCAGTAACCAAGATGAATTATACAAACAAAACTATAAGTGCTGATGAAACTGAGAACGACTTCATAAGAGTAACACGAAATAAACCAAGCCAACAACACAACGATTACACCGAAGAATTAGTGTCTGCTTTTCCCATTGCAGTTCAAAAATGGGTAACTGATCCTCAGGGTCAGACAAGATAGACCATCACGACACGAACTAGAACACGTTCTGAGATGAATGAGTTGAAGAAGAAAACCGGCATACGAAACAATGAAACACCGATTGCCTGGTTTGGACGTCTAGTAGCAGAAGCAGGGAGTGAGACAATCAACCAAGATGAAGCCTTGCAGCTCGTGCGCAATTCAGCTTGGAGCCGAGCGAAAGTAGTGGACCCGGTGCCAGTGCTGGCCAACTATTATTGGCCAATACCCATTCCAGCTCTGGTTACTGAGGCACTACAGAGAAAGATTCACACGTGGCATGAGGGACATGCAGGCCATATGAGTGCTACCGCGTTGGTGTATACAGTTATCGGAGCCTCATACGCCATGTGGAACCCAGCCCACCAAGCTCTAAATCTGACACCTGCTCAGGTGCAGGGGGCATGGCCTTACAGATATGTATTATCATCCGGAGACGTACCCTGTCTGCAAGAAGCGGTTGATGCAGCCACGGAAATATATGGAGGAAGTCAAAGTATAACAGCAAGACTCCTACTAAGTACATCGGTAAATGGACCCGTAATCCATACCCTGGGTCAACTTGATCAGCTGAGAGGGGCGATGGAAAGATCGAAGCCCCACAAGAGTGTACATTCTGTGGAGGAAAGGGAATTGGAGTCAAAATGTGCCTACTCAGTGGAAAACCCTGTCAACCACTCAAGAGGGGGTGACAGAAGGGAATATCCCTGAAAGCAACCCCGAGTTTCACCCACAACTCCGAAAAAGTATTATACCCGAACCTCTTCACCTCCACAGCAAAGAGCCCGAGCAAGCTACTCACCGCCGCAGAGAACCCCTCTAGAAAGAGCCATGTTTGGGTTCCTTCTAGACAAGTCAGGCCTAAGTAAGGAACAACTGAGAGCCCTAAGAGATGAGGGACAGCGAGCTCTCGCCAGAGCTCTAGGGTTTGTTGAGAAGACCAAGCCAAAAAACGAGTGATCGCCATCGGCGTAAGTCCGGCGATCGATGGCTTGACCGGCTCAGAAAAGCGACAAACGGACTCAACAATCGAAGTAACACAAAGCGAACATAAGCGAAACGAACCTAAACCGAACTCAAACGAGGAAACGATTAACGAATTGAAACGAAGCGAACTTAAACGTGATGAAGCAAAACTAAGCGGACAAACCGAACTGAAACGGCATAACCCAGAACGAAACGAACCAAAGCGTAACGACTCTACACGAAGCGAAACTCAACGAAGCGAATCCAAACGACGAAATGAAAAAACCGAAGTAAAGCGAAGAACACAAACTGAACTGGAAGAAACCGTGATAACTGAACCAGAACGTACCAAAACGAAACAAAGTCTGAAGCGTAACGAAACCGCACGAAACGAATCGAAACAAAACCAAGAAAACCCAAGTGTATCGAACATGAAACTTACCGTAACAGAAACTGTTTTGACTGAAGGGGTGCAGGAGGAAGTCGGAGTTAGAAAAAAGAATTACCCAGAACTGGATGTTACCGTAGCAGAAAACAATGCAAGGATATTCAGTAGCAACCAAAGACCATATGCTCGGATTGAGATTCAAGATCCTAACGACCAAACGAATACAACGTACGCAAAGTTCCTCCTGGACACGGGAGCCCAAGTAAATGTCATAAAGTCATCTATACCGCATGTAAAGACAAAGAAAATGATGATGGTACAGGGGCTAAATGCCGTAACAGCGACGTGCAGGGTAAAATTCCTAGTAAAAGGCTACGATAAACGTCTCGATGCAGTCTTAGGGAATGTCAACATCCTAGGGGTGCCAGGAATTCGGGCACTAAATTTAAAACAGAAAGTGATCGAGGCCTTACCGATCTCTACGATACCCAACGAAGAGAGACACAGACCGACCTTGCAGATCATGTCGACGTGGAAATACACCCCAATACCGACTAAGCCGCAACTTCTTGACGCTCTAAGTAGTTTGTTAGAAGGGCTAGAGAAGGAAGGATCAATAACCCCAATTTATGCAAGCACCCACAGTAAAGAATGAAAAGGGAGAGTTAGTATACTTGATTCACCGAACTTTAAAAACAAACCAACACCGTTATGGCACGATAGCGAAAACATTATTGGCAGCTCAACTAGTAATAACGACGCTAACTGGGGTATTCTATCACCGGGATGGGGTATTCCAAAGCCAGGACGAATAAACACCCTAAGATCTTAAAAGGAATAGTACAAGAAGCCGAAGAGTATCCAAATACTTACCTAATAGAACTTGAAGACAGCGGGAAGAAAGTGTTGGCCCATCACAATTGGCTAACCAGAAGGGCAGTCACTAATAGCGCAGATTAGGCCCGTAGTATTGAGTGTATATAGTTCCTTTTGAAAGAACCTGTTCTGCCGATTTGTTTATTATTGTTTCAGATTCATGACCATTTGCGACCCGCATATTTCATCGGAGACGAGATCACCAGACACCATCAGAGCTGACGGACACCATGGCGACCAGACCCAAGGATTTTGGACTAATTATTGTATATTGTATATATTTCGGATTTGTCATTGTAAAATTGTCAGCCTATGTATATACTACCGTTCCCACTTATGAAAGATTCGGGAACGATGGTTCCTTGGGGGAGGAGGTATAATTTGGCCTTCTAGCTTCTGTGCTGACAGCAAGGGGGCATGTCATGGAAATTTTTGAGTATGTGCTGCCAGTACAGAAGAGGTTAAACTGACATGTGCAGTTTGAAGCTGTGAGTGGAAATTTCCAAGGCTCACCCAGTCCTTGCCCCCTGGGTGACCTGCGGAGCTGTCAATCATTGTTGACCTACTTTCCCCACAGACACATGCTCAGATTGTGTCAGCTCCTGACTGAGAGCATGCTCAGTCAGAACCTGCCATGAGGTAATCGGACTAGAAATTTCTCTGCGGAGAGCACGCTGATTGGCTACTAAATTGATATAAAAGTTCTGTGAGCCCCTCCCTCGGGGGGAGATCGCATGGACTAGAGACAGAGGCTGCGGCTGCAGGGACTGTTCTCTGAGTCAGGCTTCAGGGCCTATTGATCTCCTCCTTCGGTGGCTTCGTATTGCTCATTGTATTGCGGTTTTGACTACGTTCATCTGGCTCCTGACTTACCTTTTGAACTGATTAATGGCTTACGATTTCGGATCACCCTCTGGACTTTGTTTAACCCGGTTCTGAATCATCGACCTTGGCTTTCCTCACCAACTACGACTCTGCTCACCCCTCCAACTGACGTCTCCGCTGCTTCATCTTCTGGCTCCTGACCTCGGCTTTTCATATGACCACCCGATTTGTCCATTGCTGTGGACTGGCGTCACGCGGTTCATCATCACCGTGTTACAGTTCGTTTTTGTTGTTTGTGATCCCCATTTATGAGCTGTTGACCAGCCCTGGGACTAGGTCTTCGGACTGAACCTCGTGGGCCAACAGACCCCTTTGTTGTTAATTGTTTGTTTGTGTTCCAACTGTAACTGAAGACCTTTCTGCCTACGCCTGAAGCGTAAGTCAAATAAATTCACCTGTTTTTCTCAACCCGCTCCGAGTCCCTAACTCCAGACTCTACGCCGCTAATCCCACCTGGTTTAACCCAGTCTAGAGAACACTTGCCTGTGTTTACAGTACAGCCCTGGGACTGGTAAAGTCCAGCCACTTCCCAGAACCCTAAGGCTGTGCCCCCCAACCCTGCCCAGGCTATTTTTTGCCTGCATGTACCGCTCCTCCCCCCACTCCAAGATTGAACAACCCACCAAACTCCACAACCTAGACCTGCAAACCCTTCTCCTCACTCTGTTACTTATTTCAGGTTGCCCCCAATGCTCCCAGCAGCAGCAAATGCCTGCATTCAACACTCTTGGTTTAACAGTAGATGACTTAAAGTAAACTGACAAAACCTAAACCATGTCCCGCAAATGCATGTTTGCATCCTATATGTTTTTCCTCCCATCAAACTCAGTAATGCAGATATATGTTTCTGTAGGGGACTCTCATTTACTTTAAAGAGCTGCTCCAGTCACCCTGTATACGTAGGCCAGCACTCCAGGGTGCTACCAGAAGCCCCAGGTGTTCTAGTATAAGCAGACATTTTGGGTTCCAACACATTTCAAGTATTCACAATTAGAGCAAATAATTCTTCCAGTTGATTTAATGCATGCTCTGCTTGTGGGATCCCATGCTTGTCACCAGTTGTTATCTTTGTTCAAGGCATTCACAAATGAATGACCCCAGCCACAAGTGTGGGAAAGGGAGTTGCCAGAATGGAAGACACAGAATATATTGTAAACCTAGTGAAGTAAGATTGTGACTTTGGTAAATTCTGGTTTGTCAAGTGTGACTTCTGGGCCTTCCCATGGTCTCCAGATCTTTTGTCGCAGATTTCAATAATTATCTATTCACTTCTTGGGTAAGTCAGCTAGTTCTTCAGACATGTAGATTTTTTTTTGCTGTTTGAAATGTTTGGAAATTATCTATCACAAACACCTGGAGCCAGATTCTGTTCTACCTATTTGGCAAATTAGTCACCTAGATGAAATCCTATTCCACTCTACTTGAGTCCTTGAAAAATGTTAATTTGAAAGGTGAGTGGGTACTCCTCCTTGCTGATGTGTTACAGAAGAAGACGCTGTTACAAACCTGGGGCATGAGGATGCTCCCAAATATGCACCCGGAGTTTGGGTAAGCTTATTGGTCCTCCAGTCTACTGAATGGGTATGACCAAGTTATTAATTTTTCCAGAAATCAGTTTACCACAGTCAATTCAGTCAAACAACAGAAAAACCCAAGAGTTTATTACAAGGTAAGAAAAAGAAAACAGAACATGATAAAACAAAATATAAAAAACCTGACAAAAAAATCCTACCCTACTTTTAGATTACCAGCTACACCTCATAAATTTTCTATGAAAATCCCATGTGGTCAACCTCCCCTCAGTCACTGTTAGCAATCTCTACCAGGAACTTCCAGTCCACCTCTCCCCAAAAAGAGGTCATTTCTAGCTGTCACCCCCTCAAGAACGTTCCACATAGCCCTACCACCCACCACCATCTCTCTTCAGGGGAGCCAGAAAATCCTCTTGAGTGTCTCTGCTTGTGGCCTTGACAGATGCATTAATAGATTGTCATAGACTTCAATGGAGTCACACTAAGGCTGTAACTAGATGTCACTGAATGCAGCAAATCAACTGTGCTGGGATGAGTCTTGGCACCACTGATCAGCTTTACTGGGCAAAACGGACATTACCCATTGTCCCTGCTACCCCAGGAAAGAAGAAGATTCTGTGATAGAAACTTGGGGTGTTAGGGTGCTCTCAGAGATATAACCTGGGTTTGTGTAACTTTACTTACTCCAAGGAGCAGCAGGGGCCTGATCCTATGGGACAATACTCAAGCTATGCCTCTGCAAGTAGGGGAACCCCATGTTTCCTCACTTGCAGAGGCACACCTGAGTGATCACCAGAATCCCTTGAGTATGCTCTACAAACAGGGAAACTTGAGACAGTGCTCCCAGGCTTCAAGGGCCTGATCTTGTGCCCCCTCCCCCCCCCCCCCCCCCGGAGCCTTGGAAGCACCTGCTTGAGGCAGACTCTCCAACATTAAAAGAATGAGATGTATGCTGCAAAATAGCAGCACAAATTAGTGTTACCTTTTATTGCAGCCACACATTTGGGCATTTTTGGTATAACCGAGGACATAGATGTCTGTTTGCTTTCATTTTGTGCCACCATAAATATGGTGGCACAAAGATAACATCTATTTGGAGCCTCAAGCACTTATACTGACTTAGATGTCCAGACGGTGGAATGGAATCTGCTCTTAATAGTCCAGAAACAGCTATTGTCTGAACATCTTCCAACTGCCTTCTCCTTTTAGCTAGCATGCATTGCTTGCCAATACAAAGCAAATAAACTGTTTAAACCTTTTCTAGTTGTCCTCCACATTTCCAGAGAGTCTCAGTTTTGGCAGGGCTTTCAACGGCTCTGTCATTCCTCTCAGAATCTTCTCTACTGGCTTGTTTTACTTCTGGTGGTAGTAGTAGTAGTAAAGTTCACTAACTAACCAGAACAAAGGTATCTGATACAGGTTTGTCCCATTCTATGTCTGAATTCTAACCGATTACTATTGTGTTACAGGAACCTCTGCAGAACAGTAGCTATTTCCAGGTGGCTTTTTCAAGTAAAGTCCAGTGAATTCTGGAAGTTATAGATGGGCCCAACTTGTGGGGTCCATTATGTACAACCTGCCAGTACCATTATTAGAGTTGGGGGAAAGAGTACAGAAGTACTAATCCACCTTGCTCTCAATCACACACAAGCACACACCTTAGGGTCAGCATGTATCCTCAGGAGAGCATGGATGGAGCAGACCCAGTATGAACTTTGAATTCTACCTGGCACAAGTAGTAATACCATTTCTAGTCACCTTCAGTTGTGTAATCCACTAGATGATGAGCCTAAATAATACTCAAGATTACAACAACCACTAATCGTCACACCCTTTATTGTGCTTTCCATTGCATTTTAATTACTTTATCTTCTAGACTAGAAACAGCCATGAACATCACCAAATAATAAATGCTTTGGTACCATTTTGGCACAGGGATAGGAAATCACATACTCATTTACGTAGGAATAGTACGGTTAACAAATAGAATAACTTCTCAGTTATTCCTCTAGTGACTTACACAAATGAAAAGAAGTAAAATAAAAATAGTATTAAAACAGAAGTCAGTCTATCTGTATTCCTTTTATTACAGTGTACTTTTAAGGGAGTTGTTGGTATTTGAAATATTGTGTTAATGTTTCATATGCACACACAAGATGCAGCTACATGAGACGTTTAATGCACAATAGACTAATTCTACCATGCATTAGTGCATCATGGCACATTAGTCCATGGTACAATAAGCATCATGAAAAGATTATGTGCTTTTGCAACTGCACAATAGTGTTAGCTACTGTGCATTTAGTTAGTACCTCATATTAAAGGTAGTTTCATAGTTTCTAGGGTCGGAAGGGACCTGAGTAGATCATCTAGTCCAACCCCCTGCCATGGCAGGAAAGAGTACTGGGGTCAAACGACCCCAGCAAGGTGTTCATCTAGCCTCCTCTTAAAGACCCCCAGGGTAGGAGCCAGCACCACTTCTCTTGGAAGTTGGTTCCAGATCCTAGCTGCCCTGACTGTGAAGTAGCGCTTCCTGATATCTAACCTATATCTACCCTCTGCCAGCTTGTGACCGTTATTCCTGGTCACTCCTGGTAGTGCTCGGGGGAACAGGGACTTCCCCAGTGCCTGCTGATGCCCCCTGACTAGTTTGTAACAGGCCATTAGATCCCGCCTCAGCCTTCTCCTGTGGAGGCTGAACAGGTTCGGGTCCCGTAGCCTCTCCTCCTAAGGCCTTCTCTGCTGCCCCCTGATCATGCAAGTGGTACTAAACTTAATACAGAGTAGAAACAGCACATTAACATATGTGTAGACATGTGCACATACTTCTAAAACAACTATTATTTTCTGAGAAAGCCTACACTTACATGACACCTAAAATTATTTTTATCTTTCATTTTTGACAGTTTTTTCCCCCATGAATATACACTGATGTCACAAATTCTCACTCTAGGTCACATCCTAAGGTTGCAACATGGACCTGTCCATAGTAAATTCAGAAGGTTGAAGTCTGAAGAGAAGAGTGGAAGCAAGGTCTTATTTAAATATGGTATAATATTTTGCAAGTAGTACACTGGTAAACTATTTTGAAAATGTTGTACTTGGTTATGTTTGAATATTTTCTTTTCCCCCAATAAATAGTCCTTCTTTAAGGTTGAGCAGCCTTGTCAATGTACTTTGATAGTTCAAACTGGAAATACGAAAAAAATACAAGAACAAGGAAGATATTCAGCCCTTGACCTTTTTATCAATGACTTGATTTAAGACAGGAATGTCACCAGTATATTTAATAAGAATCATAAAGCATTACTGCAATTAACAGGTGAAAAGTTTAGATATATGCTAGACCAAGTTGCCTCACTGAAAGTAATTACATTTTAACTAGCATTCTTAAAATAATAAGAACACAATCTGATATTTCAAGAAAGGAAAAAGATCACTCATCTATTGCATTATCTAGAGTCTAAGAGTGCTCTAGATGTAAAAATGTTTCTTTCATTAGGGTGTAGTAGTAGAAGAACTGGAGGGAGACTGTATCCTTTACTTGAATAATTTAGCTTAAAAAAATGTTCAAATTATCTCAGAAGCATAAGCTTCACTATTACAGTTTGGAGCTCTACTACTTTGACACACTAATGAATGTTCTTTTCCAGCATGTGTGCCCCAGGACACTCAGAGATGGATAGTACCTGTCTGTGCTATGTGCTTCATAATACTTCACAGGAACACATCCTTGTTAGGCCTCCTTCCTTAATTATAGCAGCCAGACCAAAAACGAAAGGCATCACTATATGGCTTTTACCTTAAGGAGGAAGGGGATGAGGGCAATTACATTAAGAATTTCTTTCTATAAGATCTCCTACCCACCAGCATGCTTTTCAAGGATTTTTACATTGGTACGGGGAATTTTACGCTACAGGTGACCAACCCTCCCCCACCCCCTGCAAAAAACAAAAACAAAACAAAACACCAAGAGAAACAGCGCTTTATTTTATTTTTAAAGAAATTCGCATCTTTGTATTGATACCACAAGGAAGTGTTTACTTCTCTGGAGCAAGGGTCCTTGTGGTCTCCTCCAGTGGTTGGAGCCAGAGTTTAAGGCTGATAGGTGGTGTGCCAGGCCAAGTGTGAAGACCCATAGACAGGAACCAGAATGCTAAAAAGAGGACAGATTGCATAAAAAGCAATGCGAGGGTCAGGAGCCTTAGATAGATACTAAGTGACAAGAAACAGGAGACTTGACTGACCAAGGCAGCGAAGCAAAGGAGGATCCAAGTGCAAAGGTAGGAATATGCTTCTAGACAGAAGAAGCATAGTGTTATAGAGGTCAGCTTGTTTGAGTTTTCCTTAAATGTGGAACTAGAATCCATCAGACTGGATGATTAAGTTAGTAGAGACCTGGTTTCATCACAGCTGGAGCCCACTAGCTTGCTAAGGTGAAGTATTGATATTTATTTTTGTCAGCCGAACAGCTTTAGTCTTTGCACGCTATAGCTGAACTCACAATTCAGGAAAACAAATCAATTATACCCTTACCCTTCCACCTTAGCATGTTAACAAAAGCCCACAAAATAGAATATTTGCCCTTCCCTCTTACATGTTTTCTCAGTAGTGAAATAAAGTTTTCAAACTCGAAGGGATTATTATTTGAGAAATGCATTTGCAACCATTAAAATGAATGAAGCATTTCACACTTCAAAGCTACCTCAAAGCTAGCATTTAAAGTTCTCTGCCAATCCAAGCATCATTTTTATTTAGTTCCCATTTTTGAAGATGTTCTCACACAGCATGTTGCTTTATTTTCCTGTGAATTAGGCTGCTTATAGATGTAAAAAACAAAACAAAACAAAAAATAAAAAACCAGCACTTTAAACTCAGTGCACCCCCATGCCAAACACAGTGCATGCCCAGAGGAGGCATCATGTTAACTGGACCCAGCTCACCCAATGTCTGTATAGACCAGGTGCTTTAGTTGGGCTTTTTTGGTACTTTTATCTAATAGCTAATTGAATCAGCTATTAGATAAAAGTACCAAAAGCCCTGCTGAAGCAGCTGATCTATACAGACATTGTAGAGCCAGGTCCATTTAATGTGCTCCCTTATCCAGTAAAACACAGGCAGGTGGTGGTGGGTTCTCCCACATCTGTCAGTGCCCAAAGTACCTGGACAAAAACTGAAGGTCTGACTGCTGTATCCTCTTCCTAGTTAATGCCATCCCTCCAGAGAAGAAGAGTAGGCTTGCGTTGGCAATGGATTTATGATCCAGATACCTGTTCTGAGTCAACCCAAACCCTCAAACCAACCATGACCTCTCCATTCAATAATAGGTGAATTTTATTGATACACAGTGATAGCAGATAAGAATAATGCAAATAATTCTATAACTACCTGTCCTAGAGCTGTGACAGAGGGAAGGTATACATGTCCAGTATGGGAGCTTCACCCTGAGGTTCTCTCTTGAATGTCAGAGGTCAGCAGCCTGGAGGTTGGAAGTAAAGCCCCACCCACCTGTGGGGTGGGTGAGACAGGCTGAAGTTATGCCCTCTGTTCATGATGACCTTTGGTTCCCCTCTCGGGGACCCTTTGCTGCTCTGAAATTCCTCCTTTTGTATCTTTTCTCTCCTTTGATGACTCTTCATTCTCAGCCATTGTTGACTGGTCTCCCTGTGGTCATCATACTGTCCATGTTCTGTCTTGTCAACATATTCCTTTGTTCCATTAACCCATCACATGCACGCATCCTAATTTTGGCTTTTACTGGGCCCCCTAATTTGGTCTGTTTACCAAAACCAGAAATCTTAAGGGCCCTGCAGTTGGGCACTGTGACCTGGCCAATGCGGCAGAATCCCTAATCTCTGTTATGAAACAGTGTAGTTGATGCCTTCAATTTCCCAGCCTGTGTGTCTGCTTGCCTGTGTCAGATGCAGTGGGCCTTGAAGGAAACTGTGTTACAAAGAGGGTTTTAGAAATCAATTAACCCTTCCCATTCCCCTGGACCATTGTTTTAATACATATCTGCTTTACCTAAAAGCTAGTTCCCAAAAGCAAACCTCTAAATACCATTTTCTAGCCATCAGCATGCACTTTGGGAAATGCTTCCATAAAGGTAATATAAAAAACCTATAATGGGCCATAGGTAAAGAGACCAGGGTGCTGCCAATGTCCTATCACTGCCATGTCAAGAAATTTGCTAAAACGTACTCAGAGTGCAGATAAAGGAAGACAACTTTATAGATATTAAAGGAGACCAATATAAGCTGTTAAAATCCATCAGCAGTATCTACATGATTCTGTAAAGATAGAAGTGTAGCTAAAGCATTGCAGTTTTAGCCCCATTGCATGCAGTGTTAGAGTTAGGGTAATTTAGCTAACTTGTATCACTAGAGGATCAGACAGCTGTAACACACAGATGCACACTCTTGAAATGTGGCAGCACATCCTCCCCTTCTAAAGAGTTTGAAGAGTAGGTCTGTGTGAAATTTTGCTGAGTGTTTCATTTCAAAGCTGTTTCAATGCATTTCAAGCTTGAAACGGTGAAATCAAAATGAAACAAAAAGCTTCAAAACAGCTTTGAAATTAAATAAGGGCATTCGAAACATTTCAAAAGTTTCGAAATATTTTGAGTTTTGAAGCAGCCCAGTGGCAAGAGGAAGGGGAGAGCCAGGGCTGCACTCCGAGCAGCTCTGCAGCCCCATGGAACTCAGCTCAGCAGGGAGAGCAGCCATGGCTCTCCCCACCTCCCACTGCTGGACTGCACTCCCTGGGGCTGGTAGAGAAAACTGGAGCACAGCCCTGGCTCTGCCCACCTCCTGCCACCGGACTGCACTCTGAGTGGCTCTGCAGCCCCATGGAGCTCAGCATGGCAGTGGAGGCAGACAGAGCCAAGGCTGTGCTCTGCCTCCTGTCGCTGGGCTGAGCTCCATGGAGCCAGCACTGGTTCAAGGCAGCAGTGGCAGCCTCCTATCATCTGGCACAGATCTGGGGGCCCACACCCGCAGGAGGAGTCTGGCACAGCCCCACAGCCCTCCTGGGGGTGTGGGCCCCTACATCTGCACTTGAATGACAGGAGGCTGCCACTGCTGCGTAGGGCCACTGGCAACATCTGTCTTCTCTGGTGCTGGGTGTGGGCTCTGCCCGGCACTGGTCCCAGGTGGCAGCAGCAGCCTCCTTTCATCCATCACAGATCCTGGGGCCCACACAGCCCCACAGCCCACCCAGGGTACAGGACCCTAGATCTACATGCTGGTTGACAGGAAGCTGCCGCTGTCGGCAAGTGTTACAAATCTTGATTTCAAGTTTTGAGGTGCAGTTTCTGAGAAACCTCTCCACCTATCTCCTTGAAATTTGGTAGGCTTCACCCCCTTAGAAGGGGAAAGCATCCCTGAAATTTGCATCTGAATCAGGCTACAAATGACAATGTTTTAGGCATTTTCATGTTTCCCCATTATAGCTTATGGGCGAAGTGTTGAAACAGCGAAACAGTTTTGACTAAAAAAACAGGACAGTCCTTCAAAACAAAATCAAATGACGAAACGAAACACTGTCCCTTCAAAACAGTGAAATGGATGTTGAAACAAAACTATGGTGTTTCACACAGCCCTGTTGAATAGTATGCCTGGCCATAGCCTCAGAAGATCTTAGGAAGAGGACTACGCCCTGTACTTCAGAAAAAGGCAAAAAGAAACCCATAAGGCAAATAAAGCATTCATGGAGGATGAGGGAGGGGAATCCTGTCCCTGTAGGTAACCAGGAGAAACCCCGAAGCATGGGATTACCAGTAAAAAGACAGGATTTTTTTTCAACCCTGTCATGGGAATAATAAATATACATATCATGTGCATTGATTATTGCTCCAATTTGTGAACCTCAAAACCATTGCCATGAGGATGGTTTTATGAACTCCATTCTAGAAATGAAGTACAAGTGATAGCTAAATATTGTTATAAGAAAAAGTTATATGCTATTATGTAGTTTCTTATGGATATAACCCATGACAGCATCAAATAACATTCACTTCTCATTGTATCACCTAACACTTTATTATTTCATGTTATTTGACCCAGCTGATTTAAATCAGTATTTATCAGTGTTGCCATGAATATTTAAGTCAAAGCAAGTAAAATGCCAGAGGCTGCCCAGGGTAGACATGTTCTGAATTTCCCTGCAACTAGTTTAGCATCAACACAGCACTGCTTTCCCACTGTATGATACAAATACATATAACCCTTTTTTTAAAGTGATATAGATTTCAGCAAATTAAACCAAATCTTCTACAACAACAGATCTCTGGGACTTGAAGGAAAAAAAAAACTTTTCAAAAGTAAATTTTTTAAAAAAAACTAGAAAACCAGAGCTTATCAGTTAATTATTCATGTTTCTGTTTTCATTTTCAGCTGCTCTGGAGCTGCTGATGTTGGCACTCTCTACTAGCTTTAAGTACCCTTTCAGCACAACTCTGCCAAATTAAACTGTCACTTTCTATTAAAAAATCTATAGCAGGAGGTTTTTAATCTTCTGATTTAGACTTTGTAATAGGAAGTCAAAGTTTAAATTAGGACGGTATCAGCTTATGAAATAAAGCCTGAACAGCATACTGACAACCACAGTGAAGAAAAACTTCTTGGCTTGAACCAAAGTGCACAGCAATGCAGTTTCATTTTTTGTAAAGGGTTTCTGTTACAATGTACTGATTTAATCTCATACTCTTATTCACACCCATGTTACTCATAGATTCTGTGAAAATAACCCTGAAGGAAGTTGTTACTCCCCTTACCAAGGGTAAGAACTTGACCATTTATTGACCTACTATACCTGTTGCCTGTCTAAATGTATGCTCATGATCCTTGAAAGTCAACATTTTCTTATTGGCATCATCTTTTTTCATATATGCATAAGGGAATAGAGAGGTGCAATATTTTATTAAATGCGCTGAAAGTAAACTGGTAACGAATTTATTAATAACAGCATTTATATTAAAAATATCCCACCTATTCAACTGTTATCTTGTTGTTCTGAGGAGAATTATGGAATAAATTCAACTTCCTGTTTACTTTTCTGTAATTCCAAATTTCCTTGTGTAGTTCCCTCTCCCCTTTCTAAAAGGTCTTGGTTGCTTACTATGTCTATTTTTCCCCCTTTGCATTTGTATTCCACTTTTTGTTGTTTCTCTCAGACTCCTTTGCCAGCATTCCCTCTCTCCTGCCTTATCCTTTCTGTCTATATGAAAATTATTAGTATTAGAGACCATCAATTTATGACAGCTAGAGCATGGGTTACTGCTGTCTTGTATTTTCTGACCCTTCCCATGTCTATGCCATCCAGTTTTTTTCTGTTCATAATCACAAGGACAGCCCTGCAGCAAAGTGTGTGTATTGCCAGCTACAAGGAGAAGCAATCTGTAAATGTTCAGCTCCTCCTGTGTGTCTTTGGAGACAGAAGTAGATAATCAACTGACTATACTAGTGGTGCCCAAACATCTGGTCCTGTGGGGCCAGAGCCTGTGGCAGAGGGTCAGTTCATGGACTGGAGCCTGCACTCCTCAATTCCACATGCACACTGCCCACCGCCCTGACCTGGTTACACGCTGCCCTGCTCCAGCCCTGCCCAGGTATGCGAGGAAATCAGTAGGTATCTCATATATGAATAATGGAAATAGAACTAAAATGAGAATAGCCTTTTCAGCCTGGATTAATAACACATCTCACATGGTGGCTGGTTCACATAATTTCTTTCTCAGCCAAATTTTCCTGTCTCAGGATCGGGTAAAGCATATCTATCCTGACTAATTCAGAGAGCAGACATGTGGCATTTGTCCTTGATGGTAGAGGCTAAAATTAAACTTGAACATGTTCTTTATCCCTTTCTTTTCATTTATGTAAATCCTACTTTGTGCCTTTTAATGTCTAAGCCTGAATGTCATCTATGTGGAAAATTCTTTCTGTAAGCATGGATACTAGCGTGGGTCATTGAATGTTGGGCGAAACAAGCAGAGATGCACCGAGGCATGTATCTGCAATTCATTCTCTGCAGGTGAACAAGTCCCATAAGAATGCTTAATAAAACCATGGCTTTATCCTATGATCAAGCTGAATTAATCTTACCCTGCTACTAGATGGGAACATGTCGTCCTTGGTCTGATAAGACGTCTTGTCTTTCACAGTCACCTTCTTTGCTGTTCTTATGAGATCCTCCCATTTTTCATCCAGAGAGTAGACTTTGATGTTTAGGAAAACTGTGCTGGCACACATTTTCTATAATACATATCAGACAAATAAAGAATGTGTTAAATAAACAGTGAGTTTTGTTACCAAGGCTGTATGATATTTTACATTTAATATTACACAGGAAGCATTATCAATGTTGCAAACACAAGCAACCAAAATTCAGAAATGCCAAATTAAGTTTCCCATATAATCTTAAATCAGTCCCCCTATCAATATATGTATTTTTGACATATAGCTTAAGTTTGCATATTATCTTTTCTACAGGATCTTTGCCTTCTTCTGTGCACTTGATGAATGATGTTCAAGTGATGGGCAGCTATTCAATATGCTCTTTTATCTTCATTGTCCAAAGTGTAGATATTAGTCTTATTTGCTGTACAGTGTTAAAACTCTGCTCTAACATAAGAATTAATAATATTCTCAAGGACTTTTATATGAGGCTTAATGATATAGTATCTGAGGGCTTCCTGGGCATTAATCAATCTTCAATACATGTCAGGAGAGGATATTTATTATCTTCAATTTTAAAAAAAAGGAAACTGAGGAAAATTGATTAAGGTCAGTTTTCATTAATGTTGAGTACCCAGTTTGTGGTGACCAGAACCTGTTTTTCCAGAAGACTTTGCCTCATAACTATAGAACCGTATGTTTAAAGTACAATTTTTATTGACTTCAGTTACAGCTATGAATGCTCATCTGTATTAAAGTATCTACCTCTCTTGGGCCTGCCTCCTAATCCCATTCTCCTTCCCTACCTAAGTCTTGCTCCACTTCTCTGATTTTTTATTCTTCTATTCTCAACTAAAAGTCCAGGGCATGAGCAGCTGGTGCCTCCTAACACTGGGGGGGGCACCAGCAGCCAATCGCCAATGAGGGGGGGAGGGGTGCCGTTGCAAAATCAGAAGTGTTGCTGGCACTTCTCTTGGGGGAGGCACCCACATGCACCACCTAAGCACCACCAGTGGTCCAGGGGTTAATTTTTTCTATATATTCTTGAGCAGGCCTGACAAAGGATGACTCAACCCTATAGGACTGTGATATATGTGTGAATACAGAGACATAACACAGCCTTTTCAAAACAATGTATTTTTAATGTCAACATGAGAAGAAGAAGAATTAGAATAAAACCAGTAGCCTATCAAGCCTAAAATTTATCCAGATACCAGAAACCTGGATCAGGGTTCAACCTACTTCCCTAAAGTACTGCATCTCCCCTGCCGTTCCTTCAGGATAAACCCTTTATTCCCTCTAAATTCCTTTGCCTGTCTTTATCTTCTGAATCGGGTCAAACCAATTTATGTGACACAATAAAATAATTGAGGGCTGATTTCAAAGTAGCTGATCCCCTTCACTGCCTTTTAAGAGTTGACAAATGGTACATCTCAGAAGAGATTTTGTATGTCTCCCTGCATATGTATAGTTTGCTTCTGCTGAAACTCACGCTAAGTTAGTAACCATATAACTAACACCAAAATAAAAATCAAATAGACTGATAGCTATATTATATATTACTAAAGCACCTCCTATGTACTTAACAAAATCAGATACATGCATCTTATGCTAGTACAAGGTTATGATTGCTTTCTATCTACAGTGTCATATTAAGATAAAAAAGCTACATGCACACAAATTATTCTGTCCAACAATATAAATGTAACTTATGTCACCTTAAACAATAGCACCGGTCTCATATCTACTCAGTAACATGATATAGGCGTTGTTCATACATTGGCTGCATTAGAAATCTCACTGCATCTTACTATATATCATCTTTCATTTCTAGTCTTCTTCTTGCTCCATATAATTAAAACTTTTATTTAGTCCAGAGGTTCTCAATCTGTGGTACAGGTACCACCAGTGGTACGCAGACAACCTGCCAATGATATGCATTAACAGATTTATTATAATTACTTTATATGACAAAAATTTGCTGGTGGCACTTAAGGTTGTATTGTTTTAAATTGATGGTGTGTAATATGTCAGAGTTTGGGAACTGCTGATCTAGGCCATCATGATATAGTACAGTATCAGAACTGCTGATCTAGGCCATCATTTTTTCTTACCTACAACCTCCTTCTCTTTTCTGGGCTGATAAATGTAATACAATTCTCTTCAAGTCCATTCAAAATACTCCTGCCAACATTATCTTGTTTTTTTTACTTTAAAGCAAGCGTGTCAAACTCATGGGGCTGGTCCATGGACTGGATCATGCTCACAGACCTTCTCTGCATACCAGCTCCAGAACATAGAGCTTGACCAGTGTGTCCATGCTGCATGCAACATGGGGTGGGGGGGAGGGGGGTTGTTTCTGAGTGTTGGATCCAGTGCACAGGGTCAGTCTGTGAGCTCAATCTGGACTAGCCCCTGGTCCAGCATAAGAACCCAGTCTGGCATGGGCACTACATCCTGTGTCATGCAGCACACATGCCAGGTTCAAGCTGTGTGCCAGGGGCAGCTCCATGTGCCATAAACAGTGTGCAGGGCCAGGGCCAGTGCATGCTACGCGAGGCATGCAAAGCTGCTCTAAGACTCACTGTGGGCCAGGTGATAGGGTTCTATCAGCCATGATTTTGCATCCCTGCTTTAAAAATGCTATGCTTTTTGCATCCACTCCACCAGAGTCTTCTCCACTGAACCAAACACAACTCTTACTTTTAGTTCAAAGCCACCCACAGCTTAGTTCTGCTGCATTGTGAAGGTTAATCCCCATCTCTGCTCTGTCAACTGTCAGCCTCAGGGCTCATCAGTCCAATTTTCCCTTGAGCACTTGTTTTCCCTCATGATAACTCATATGCATAGAGGGAACTTTCCAAAAAAATCTACAAAATCCACATTTCCCCCTTCCAGATCCATCCTTAATATTACTTTTATCATGATGTCCCCAAAACCTTCAGCAAAAGATAGCCAACTGGTAGACTGAGGCTGCTACATATCATGCTGTTTTAAATATCACCTGAGCCTCATCCCTACCACCCCTCCCATCTGTTTGTTCTTCTCCTCCAGTGACTCCTGCTGAACAGAGATTTTCCTCACAGCAAGAATAATATTTTTATTACATATATGTTACCACACAGTCCTGAGCATTAGTGAATTTTTTTTCAATGAAAAAAATATGTAGTAAAAAACTAGTTACAGAAACCTGCCTGTCATCTGTTCTCTTTTAAAGAATGGTAACAATGCAATTTGTTCTGGAAAGGGTAGAAAATATTATTTTGTACAATGCTGCAGCTCACAGATTCACACAAGTTTAGGGCTGGAAGGGACTTCATGAGATCATCAGGTCCAGCCCCTCTGGTCTAGGCAGGAAGGACTGCTGGGGTCAGATAACCCCAGCAAGGTGTGCATCCAGTCTCCTTTTGAAGATCTCCAGGGTAGGTGCCTGCACCACGCCTGCTGGGTCTCTATTCCAGAGTTTGGTCACACAAACCATGAAGAAGTTTTTCCTTATATCCAGTCTGAAACCTTCTTCTAGGAATTTATAATTTTTGCTCTTAGTTTTCCCCTGAGGCACTTTGGTGAATAGTTATTCACCTAGCCCCTCATGCTCACTTACATTTGTAAGCTGCCACCAAATCCCCTCAAAGTTTTCTCTTATCTAGGTTGAACAGTCCTGTATCTGTCAGCCTTTCATCATATGGCTTGTTCTTCAGGCCTCTAATCATACAAGTGGCTCTTTTCTAGAAGGAAACCTGGATTCTAAATCTTGCTATACCACCAGTGTGTAAACACAGACAACTCATTTCACTTCTTTGTGCCTGACCCACCTCTTGCCTTTATGCTTAAACTGCAAGTTCCTTAGACCAATACTATTTAATATTATGTGTATATGCCTTCTATAATATAACACGGGCCTAATTTTGGTTAGGAACTCTCTATGGTAACATCACTGTAATGGGGATCTACCTCAATAGCCACACACTGTTCTCCTACTCCAGCTCCCCCAGTCTGGCTTCATCCTCTCCCCTGCCATGCCTCGATGTAAAAGTTAATATATTTAGGAGGCTGCCCTCAGGGTTTGGCCTTTGTGCCATGCTCCATCCTGCTTATTATCAGGCGGCCAATCTGCCTAATCCTAACAACCCTAACCTGAACAGGTCTGTCTTTCTTTCTTTGATCCTGGCTATCAGGCCTCCTTTAGGTGATCTCTCTCTCTCTCTTCCCCTCCCTCTTTCTCTGGGGCTGGCAATCTACACTCATTCCCAGTCTCCTTCTGAACCTTCTCACCTGTCTGCCCAAAATAGGGCACTTCTCTGGGCATGTCCTCCATTCTCACTGCTCCATGCCTTATGGGAACCAATATAGCTTCCAGCCTTCCCTATAACCATACCCATGCATCACACATGTAAATCAGTCCATATAAACTACTTAGTTCTTTTTGACTGTCAGCAGACCTCCTTCTTTTCTGCGAATCAGGGCCAGATTCAGCCTCTAGCACTAGGTTCCAGTATCTAGGGCCCCTTTCTCCTCCCCTTTTTTAGTCACCAGATCTGGCTCACTAGTAACAGGGCTCCAGCATTGCTAATTATCTAATTCAGCAGCCTACTGTCAGCTGTCTACAGTTTACAGCTAAGGCCTTGTAGCCCTTTAATTCTACTGCTTGCACCTGCTGCCTTTTTCCAGCTAGTCTCCCCGCAAGCTGTATTTGCTCTGCTGGCTCTTTCACTAGCAAGCAACAGGAGTTCTTCTGCCTGCCATCTCCCTCTGCATCACTAAAATAACAGGGGTTAGGGGACCTGTTACAGTGACACAAATAACAGATAGGTACTGGTACCTGAATGATTTGTAAGCTGAATGAATGCGTGTCATTTAGGAACTTTTGAAAACCCTACTCATGCAATACATAAGCACTAAGAGTTACAGACATTAATGCTGTGCTGAATTACACTCTGTACAAAGATGCAGTGAAGGTTCAATCCACGAAACTCCTCAAATGCAAAGGTCATCAAAGCTGAATTCTTGCTTAGGACTGAGTTCTAAATAACTCGGAGGCCTTAATTTACTGTTTCTTTGAACATAACTGTAATAAAAACAGATTCCCTGGTGAAAGTCTATGTAGAAAGTAGTTGTTGCAGAGAAAATTACCCCTAAGTCATTATCAGACATCATGGACAGATCCAGGAGAGTGGAGAAGTCACACACTCCCTTTGAAAGTGCAGGATTTGTATAGTGAGAAATGCAAGCTCATTGGCTTTTCAGTACAGCTCCATGACCTCAGGAATTTGTTAGTGGACAAGGGTGCTGGGTGGTGGATGAGTTACTGCACAATAGTAACTGGAGTTACTACACAGTAGTGCTGGTGAACGTCAAATGATGCTACTGCACAGTAGCCTAATAAAACTGCACAGTAATGTATTAGCACTGTTAGTGCTATGATGTGCTACTGCGCAGTGTTATTTTGCTACTGTGCAGTCAGCGCCTCGTGTACACACACTCACTGTGAACATGCTGCACAGACAAAGGAGGTGGAGCTGTACTGCTTGCACTTTCCCTGGTTCTGCTCCTGCCCACCACAATACCCATCTCTGGGTAGGACTAATATAAAACTCTACAGTGGTAGCCAGGATTCTCAGGAATATGCTGATCCTGCACATCTAGACAGTTTCTGCTGATGGAGATAGTACGGATCTCTGACCTACAAGAATCCCTGGACAGAACAGTGAAGCAGGGTTTGATGTATCCATAGAAAACTTGCCTCTGTATCAGGTGTAATTCAAGATCTAAACAAATAATAATAAAAATGATGTTTTAAATAGTTCCCAAAATATAAGCATTTCCCATTAAAATAAGTCTTTGATTTACCCATGATATCCCAAATAACATGACAGTGTAAACCTAGCATAAAGGATGCAAAATGTGTTTACCTGGGAAACTGCCAGAAATCAATATTGAAAAATGTTTTAATCTTAATATGCAACAGTGGGCTGTTCTGATTTACACCATTGCACTCAAGTGGAAGTGAATAAGATCTGGCATACATTTACAGGGGAAACCTAACCCGAACAGGGGAGAAATACAACTTCTTGCTGATTTACAGGGGAAACCTAACCCGAACAGGGGAGAAATACAACTTCTTGCTGTTTGGATTCTTAAAATACATAAAATAACTATTTACCATGGCTAAGTAGAGACATTAAGAAAAACCCTGGTGGAAGCACTCTAATTATCACACTTTAAGTAAAGTGCTATAGGTTAGAGTGGGAATGAACCAAACAGATATTAGCCACTCAGCACTAGCCAAAGCCAGCAGGTGGGGGACATACCAACATATGTCCCAGGAGGCTACCAGAGGAACTCCTCTCCCAAGCCCTGTCCCCCTGCCAGCTGGCAACTAGCAGCAGTGGCTTAGGGGGGTGGGGGAAAGGGGAAGAATTGGAGCCCCCACACAGCTTGCTGGCTGGAGTCTTGGGGGGTTGCCAGGTTGGGTCCATGCATCAGGGAGGCTCCCTTCCTCACCTCACACTAGCTGCCAGCATGGTAAAAAGCTGGGCCAGACAGCCCAGTGCTGCAGCTCCTGGTTATAGTGATCAAGAGGCTGGGGTAGGCGGGGAAGGGAGCCTCCCCTGCCACATGGACCCATCTCAGTCCCCTCCACAAGCCCAGCCAACAAGTTGTGGGAGGGCCTCATGGCATGGGGGCTCCCTTTACCTCCCCCCACTCCCAAGGCTCATAACAATGATAGCCAGAAGCTGCAGCATGGGGCTGCCCAGCAAACAGGAGAGGCTCTGTTTCCTTACCCCTGTCTAGCTATGCAGGGGTTTCCTTACCCCTGTCTAGCTATGCTACCCCTTTTCTATCTCTTCTCTGTGACAACTGAGGGCTGGGCTGGGGCTGGGCTGGTGATCACCCAGATTGGACAGCACCAGCTGAAGCTAGCAAGTCACCCAGCAAGGGGCCCCTGGGATGGCAGCAGAATACAACCTACATTGAAGCAGAATATAATTATTACAATTGCCTCTGTTATGTCATCTCTCAAATTTCCACAGTAATGCTTCAGAAGTTGAAATTGCTTGTAATCACACTTTTGTTGTGCCTTCTTTATCCTGTAATATAGTATTTCACTTCTGGGGGTCTTTAGTTCTCTCCTATTATTAATAGATGTTAGACCTTCTGTCTGACAACATGCACAGATTTGTTATATTTCACTGGTGCTAACAGTTACAATTATGGTTCAGCTAGGATTGTGTCTCTTCAAAATGACTAAACAGATCAAGCACAAAAAGAGCTAAGAGAGGAAAAAAGAAAGACATTACCAAACAAGCTGACTAAACAGCAGTTGGAATTTGTAACATTACAGGGCTGTAAGAGGATAATAAAACGGGTAAAAAAAAAAAAACTTACTCTGTACAAAGAGTGTACAGAAGTTGAAACACATCTTCCATAATTAGGTACCACAACACATTGTATAGAAGCTTGTTAAAAAAAGAAACCTAAAATTCCTTGTATTAAAATAAAACTCCAAGTATTAAAATAAAAAAAATATAAAGACATTCTTATTTATTTATATCCAATCTAGTACCATTAATTCTTATTTTTTTTGAAAATCTCTATCCCTCATTCAGATTTCAGGAACTGGAAAGGTTTTCAGACATATGCCTCCACTTAGTAATGAAAAAAAGATAGTGCCAGGTTCTTTCACATTTTGTAAAATAATCTCAGATTGTTTCAGTTGTTCACTCCATTTAGCTCTAACAGACAGCAATCATTTCTTCCCTCTGTGCCCTCTGTAATTGGACAGTTAGCATGGTTTGGACATAGCCACAAGGAAGTCAGAAAACCTCTTTATCTGGATCTGTAGAAAGTTGAAGAACACCTGCTGGCAGACTTACCCAAATATCAGTAATAAAAGAAATGGTAAAAATGATTTTGAAGTGGCATATTGTACATGTTTATACTACAGGCCTGGGAAGCATGATTTAGGAAAGGAAGAATGAATTAGAATTATTTGTTTGGAGAAGAGAAATCTGAAGGGGAGTTTGATAACAGTTTTCAGACACCTGGAGGGAGTTATAAAGACAATAAAGATAAAATGGAGATGACTTTGTAGGGGACAGCACTAGGAGCAATGGACTCAATCTCAAAATGAGTAAATTGAAGAGATTAGGAAGAACTTTCTGACTATGAGGGTGGCTGAGCATTGGAGCAGGCTACTTGGAGACTGTGAAATCTTAATCCCTAAAAATTTTCAAGAGCAGGTTAGATATCTGGCTGGGACAATTTAATAAGGTAGATTCTTGCTTTGAACTGGGGACTGGAAAGATGAGCTCATGAGGTCTCTTCCAGCCTTATTTTCCTATGATCCCATGGTTACTGTATTTATTTTTACCACAAACAGATTCATTGGACTTTTGAAAGTAGTTAAAGAACAGCATTAGAAACCCCATCTATCTCAATGGCCACAAAATATTTGACCATTGCAATACAATTTGGTTTACTATAGTGCTACTTACTATGCTAATTGTCATTGTTTCACTTCTACCATATAACAATTGCCAGCTGTACCCTGTATCCAGCCCCTGATCCTACAGCGCCTATCCCTTTTTTGTGAACTTTTTCCCTTGTACAAATTTGAATTAGATTTCTGGGTCTATGTGTGGGTATAGCAGCACACTAAATATAGAAGAATTAGGGACTTAACTGCAATTATTAAGAGAAAAATGAGGATCCCTTACAAGTACTTCTACAGTTTCTAGCATAATGAATTACGAGGTGCTGGTTGAGGATTATGTAGAAAGAAGGATAGGTTTTCATCTTATAGACTGGGGGGGTACAAACTTTTGTGGGGTAGAGCTTACAACTCTAGGATTATGGGGCAATGCAGTATAATACAAATGATAAACATAACAATAGATTTGAGTTACAAGTCTAAGAGTTGTACTATAAACCTCTGCAATAAAAAATATGTAACTTTTGTCATTTTAAAATATGTTCAATTTTTCATTGTACTATACACTTCATATATAGCTTTTGCCAACTGAAATATTATTTGAAAGTGTACTTTATATAAAAAGAGCACCCTTTCTATATATCCACAAACAAAAGAATCACCTGTAAAAAAATAACATTTCCTTCAAATTCTTCAGATTTAGTCAAGTTATTTTTCCATAGAACAGCTAGTAAAGATTTTCAGCTTACTCAGACATCTAAGAAGTTGGGACTTTGGGGAGACAGTTTCTGTCTTAAAAAGCTGACTCAAAACTGAAACTTTTATTGGGAAAGGTTTTCAGTTCCGGTATGAAATCTGATGGAGAAAGCACTTCAGAGTGGAAAAGAATGCATTAGTCATGGCACCCATTTGGGATCTTGGAAATCCAGATTCAAGATCCTGTTCTGGGTCAGACTTGAACCAAAGTCTTACCCATCCCAAATTAGATCCCTGCCCACCACCAACCTATTATTCTTTGTATTTGAGAGTTTAATATAAAACTTTGAACTGGCTTGGTGCATCCCAGAATAGAACAGATCTGTGTTGGTTTTGGGGGGGTTCTTTTAATCTACAAAAATTCCTACAGGTCAGGAAATTGGCTTTCCTGCCTATTTTTTTTTCTATGCCAGTGGGAAAGATTTCCCTTAACAGTATTTGTGTACTTTTAATTTTTAGAATAATGACACTGTAGATTTCTACCACACTGCAAATTGAAGCTATCTTTCCAGCGTGTGTCATTAGCAGAACTGTAGTTGAAAACTGTGAACTCTTTATTAGTTACAGAGAACAGGTTTCACAAAAAGTACTGTATGCATACTTTATTAGTTAGCAAGAAAAAAATTGTGTCTGCCTGAATGGTAGCCACCTTTCATAAAGTGATTAATTTTGGTCTGAAGATGTCTGCATTGGTCCCTAGTGACTCTCAAGAAAATCCTCTTCACTCTTGTCACTGAAGCAGCATTGATGTATCCAGAGATTGGGGTTTTTTTCCTCCTTAAATTTCTCTGCCATGTTTGCATCTCAATACTATAAGCACAGTCAATGCATATGCAGAAACTATTAAACTTTGCATGGACTAACTGAAGGTTCATTGGGCCAGATACAGTGCCAGCGTGTATAGGACTATCTAGTTTCATGGTCAGATTGCTCATCTGGAGAAGCGAGTCATAGGTTTCATTGCCTGCTGCCTGATCTATATTACACACACACACACACACACACACACACTTACATATATCCAATAAATAGCTAATGCAACATGCACGAGCACTTACTGAAATAGGCATTGGAACTTGTGTCCCCCTCCCCAGTTAACAGAATTTAAGTTTCTGTTATCTAGTGATGTTATGAAGAATGAAGGTGAGAAGGATTGCAGTGAGAACTTTGAATTTCCATTAAATGAAACTTTACCTTACAGGAAGTCCCCACAAAGAAAGTAGAAAATAGACTTCCAGAGGTAAACAGCGTAAGCAAAAGGACCAGATTCTCATCCCAAATTCATGCTCTTTTTCTTTTTTTTTCATGAAACTGAAAGGGTCACTCAAGTTAGGAAAATTGCCTTTCCAGTCCCTCAAGTCATCGGATTTCCAGTCTGTGCTTTATGTTCCTCCTCTGCACGGAGTTAGATGACTATGACTGTAGACACACATACATTCAGAGCCATTTCAAAAAAAGAGGAGATACAAACACAGTAAAACAGCTGCAACTTTAAAAGTATTTCTTCCCAGGTTAAAGTTGGAGCTCTTTTGCTATATCTATCTCATTCCCAGCTTGTCCAGACTGAGCTGTTAAAATGTAGCAGCTGTTGTGTGTTCCTGAGGAGCAGCTCCCCTTTTCAAATGTTTCACTTTTGAAATGACTGCAAATATATGTGTGTTCATACCCTATTTGCAGCATGGTCTTTCCTCCAAGGAATTCCTGCTGACCAGTCTGGACTTGCTGATAGATTGCTTGCAGACACTTCCCTGTCCTTATTATCTTGGCAACATTTTCAGGAGCATCTGGCTGCATATGACAATTTATTTTTTAACCTTTTATGTCCCAGATCTATCCATACTGCTTCAAGGATATAGTTTACACATACATAAAGGAAATTTAGCTTATTCCAACATATAAGGATTTAAAGCACTTAAAAATGGAACTTAGAGGTAAGAAAAAAGAAATCATGCAGGTTATTTCTTAAATGCAAAAATATTCCCCCCCCCCGCCTTTTTATGACTATAATAAAAATGAAGTTTTCAGTTGGAGATTGGCCTACAGATCCTTCATTTAATCCAAAATGTGTCTTCAGTATAATATCATATTATATATGTCGGGGAAAACCGAATGGATCGGGCCCCAAGGTCACGGTGGGCCGGGGATGGCAATTAGATACGGACAGGTGGGATTAGCGGCGTAGAGTCTGGAGTTAGGGACTCGGAGCGGATTGATAAAGGACAGGTGAGTTTATTTGACTTACGCTTCAGGCGTAGGCAGAAAGGTCTTCAGTTACAGCTTTGAACACAAACTAACAATTAACAACAAAGGGGTCTGTTGGCCCACGAGGTTCAGTCCGAAGACCTAGTCCCAGGGCTGGTCAACAGCTCATAAATGGGGATCACAAACAACAAAATGAACTATAACACGTTGATGATGAACCGCGTGACGCCAGTCCACAGCAATGGACAAATCGGGTGGTCGAATGAGAAAGCCGAGGTCAGGAGCCAGTAGATGAAGCAGCGGAGACGTCAGTTGGAGGGATGAGCAGAGTCGTAGTTGGTGAAGAAAGCCGAGGTCGATGATCCAGAACCGGGTTAAACAAAGTCCAGAGGGTGATCCAAAATCGTAAGCCGTTAATCAGTTCAAAAGGTAAGTCAGGAGCCAGATGATCGTAGTCAAAAACCGTAATGCAACGAGTAATACAAAGAACTAAGCCACGGAGCCAAAGGAGGAGATCAATGGGCCTTGAAGCCTGACTCAGAGAACAGTCCCTGCAGCCGCAGCCTCTGTCTCTAGTCCACGCGATCTCCCCCCGAGGGAGGGGCTCACAGAACTTTTATGTCAATTTGGTAGCCAATCAGCGTGCTCTCCGCAGAGAAATTTCTAGTCCGATTACCTCATGTCAGGTTCTGACTGAGCATGCTCTCAGTCAGGAGCTGACACAATCTGAGCATGCGTCTGTGGGGAAAGTAGGTCAGCAATGATTGACAGCTCCGCAGGTCACCCAGGGGGCAAGGACTGGGTGAGCCTTGGAAATTTCCACTCACAGCTTCAAACCGCGCATGTCAGTTTAACCTCTTCTGTACTGGCAGCACAGACTCAAAAAATGTCCATGACAATATACAGTACAAAGTTAAAATTATCATCTCAGGATAAGAACCTCTCCTGAAGACTAGTTATGATATTAAAAAAATAATCACTGATTGAAAAAGTCTTATTTTGGTTTTAACCACAATTTTGCCAATACAAATCCTAATGGGACTTAAAGCCAGAATTTGGATTTGATCTCATTCCTGACTAATTCAGGAGAAAAATTTAGTGTTTTGATGTTTGGGACTCATTTTTCAGGCATTTTTTTGCTTGCTAACTCTATGGGTGTGTTTGACTTTGATCACCTTAAACCAAAACTTTTTTTTTGGATCTGGATATTCCCTATGCACATGGGGAATAAAAGTAAACATCATGTTTACAGGAAAGTGGAATAAGTGTATCAGGTACTCACCAAATCCTTTTACAAACCTTGCAAAGACATCACTGAAAAACACTATTCACTGCATCTTTTTCAAAGACAAAATACTGACATCTTGGAGATGGTGATGCTTTCCTTCATTTCCCTTTGAAATAAAATGAGCAGTAGACATTTCAAAATCATAGCAGATAACTGAACACAGGCTGTTAAATAGAACTATGATGTAATCAGTGAATAAGTAAAATTTGATTTCAAATCACTCAGCCTATATCAAGCTTCAAACAATGAGTCAGCAACAAAGCAGTGTAAGAAGTAGAATATAGTGCCATTTTTATCTGGATTGACACATGCTAAAATAGAGCCAAATGTGAGTAAACTGATCCCACTTCAAAAGCACGTGTAGATATGCCCTGTACATAGCCTGATACAAGGGGAAAGGTCAGAGGCTCCTTAATCCCTTCGGCCCTCCATATCTACAGATATTCTGTAACGCGTGCTGATTTCTAGATATCAGCATAACCATTTTATCCCATTCCATCTACAAGGCATATCACTTCTGGAATGACTCTTAAGGGTGCTACACTGTCCTATTTTGCACTTCACAGAAGAGAAATGATGCCAAATGAATGACATTTTCCCAGCTGTCTTTCCTTCTGAACTGCAAAGGTCATGATGCAATACGTAGAAACATTTTTTGGAGTTACAGCACAATATGGTCACAAAGCCATGATGTTATTCCTTTCTGATAGTGAAAGTAGGTCCAAAGTATGAGACAAACACTGAATTCTAGTTTCTAGAAGAGAACCGCTTAATAATTTAATGTTTAGGGCTACTAGAAAAACTTTTACCTAGTTAAATTAGTTCATATGGTAACATGTATCAAATGCCATGAATCAATAATTGTATAATTCTATTCAGAACTCACCTGCAAATACTTTTTTGTTTAATTTACTCTATTGCATTGTCCATTAAATGAAATTTGCTTGAGTTCTTGTATTGCAATATACAGAGCAAGGATTTCACACAATGAGTTCAATTGTTAACTTACTTTTGATTTGTGATTGGCAGTAAGAGAAGTGAAATCCAGTTTTACATTTCTAGAGCAAGAATATTAAGCTGTTTCTGAACATGAGCATTCATTATTTTGGGGTTTAGTGTAGTAAAGTCCATACTCTGCCAAAACTTCTGAAAAAGTGTATTAAAACTTCCATCAATTTACCTTAAATTTCAAGTAATCTTTGTCTCCTATGCTATGGTAAAAAAGAAATAAGAAATAATTTTAAGTGAATGATTTTAAAGACAGTTTTATTGTTAGTCAGACAAGAAAAGGTCAGTTTTCAGCCACAAAAAACTTTCTTCAAGACATATTCAGAAAAAGAAATTCTAATATAAGTCCATCATGACCTATAAAAAAAATCTATATTATTTCAGTTTTCTCCCAGAGTAACACTGGAATGCCTCACAGACAATAAAACCTAGAGATCAATATAAACCTATGGAAAACATAAGAGAATTGCTTTGCTTGTCTGTTTGTTTTCTGATCCCTTCCCAAATGTATCAAGAGACTGAAGTCTCATAGCTATCAAGTTCAGATACAATAACTGTAATTGAATCACATTTTGGTGTTATAACTGTAGGAAATCTAAATATGTCCATTTTCTTTATTATATAGTCATGGACAGATACAGGATTCTATAAAAGGGAAAGTACAACCCCTTCTCCCAGCTTCCCTTATCCCCACCGTGGCATGTAGACCATGGGATGGGAGCATCAACTGGGGGGCTTTTTTTCAGTCCCTCAATTAGGTAATAACTCTGTCCTCTCTTACTCCCCAGTTTTGGCATCCCCTTTTTCCATCCAGGTGCAGCAGTCTGTCCCCTCCCCCCATTCACTTCCTTCCCTTCCCACCACTGACACTTATCCCAGCTGACCTGGGGGTGTGGTGAGCTCAAGAATTTCTCCTGTGCTGCTCCAGCCAGGGCTGCAGGGAGCGGTTGCCTAGAAAGCAGGGTTCAGCTGGGAATAGTGGTGATGGCAGATGGGTTCCACAAAGGGAGAAATGTAAATCTATCCTGTATGTAATAACATTACTTCCAGTAGAGCAAGAAGAATTCTCAACTGGGTTTTGAGATAATTTGAAAGGTTCCCTTCAGGAAATCTGATGCTGTGTTCACTTTTTATTGTGAATTGTTGTAATTAAAGACATGTGAAGTATATCCAGTGCAAACAAGCAAAATCTTAGGAAACTGCAGAATTTTTTTGAAAGTTGAATGTACCAGTCCTGACCTGGAAATGACCACTATGAATGAGCAGACATAGTTAGCTGTGGTAGCCTGAAGTCAGTCAGAAGGCAGGGTGGATTTCCATCTTACTGACTAATTAAATTCAGAGATGTATAGCATGAGCTTTTCCATCTACAGGCTACAGGCCTAAGCTCACTCTGCCAGATGCTGTGAAAGGACATCTACATAAATAAGTCATTCAGAGATCATCAGCACACAGGACAGACAAGAGAAACTTTCAGACAAACACTTTAATACAAACACACAGTGACTGTCTACATGTGCATTTGATGTAGGACCAGTTTACTTGTGAGTAAACTAAAGGCAGGCAGCTACACATACAGGGACATAGGAGCAGGAATTACTTCCTGGGGCCCTGCAATAGGCCACTGTCACAACCAGGAGGAATTGGGGGCTCCAGCTGCAGCTGGGGGTGTTACCTGTCAGCTCCATGTTCTTGGGGAACCCTGACACAGGACACAGGCTGTCTGACTCACAAAGAATCGCCCCCCCCACCTAAACAGAAACTGATTAAGATACAGTGAGAGACACACCTAAAACCCTCCAGATAAGGGTGACAAAAGTGAAACAACTGCCCTAGGTCTCATTTGCATCTGAGATGGAGAACAGAAAGCCTGAAGCAGAGACTGCAGTGAATTCTGGGATCAGCGAAGCAGGGGAGCACTGCATGATGGGGAAGCTGTGCTCCAAATGCTAATCGATCCATGCACCCAGCTCAACATTTATCAGACCAGTTCTAATCTGGATTTACAAAGGACTTTTCCTCTCCGCCCCCCCCCCCCCCCACACACACACAGACCTGTAAGCAAGAGAAAGTTTACTAGGCATCTCGGGCCGTACATTCCCCAGTCCCACTATGGGAGGCCTATGTAAACTTAATTGGCTAAAACTCGGTTGCCAGGTTAGGGAACGCTGAGGCAATAGACCGAGTCTGAGGGGGTATGGGCAACATTTGAACAATGGTACAGGGTTCATCACAGTGTCCAGCCTGTTGGAGCCCTGACCACAAGTGTTGTCATACTTTTCCCAAGACAACTGGTGGAAGTCCTCTTCACAACAGGTTATGAACACTCCAGTAAGTGCCTTAAGTCTGTTAAAAGACTATAGTAAGATCTGGAAAAGTCATGCTAAGCTGAGGCTTGTTCACAGCACGTAAAAATCCAAAACCCTGATGCTGCAATTTATTGTTTCTGAAGACAGCAGGAGATATCCCATCAAGTATATCTGCTATCCATAGGAATGTCAAGGTGGCTCCCAAGTAGGTGTTTCCTGAGTATCAATCAAGTTCCTAAGATGTTCCAATCGGATAACCCCTTGTCAATAGAAAAGACAATTTGATTTACACTATTGAGAATGCTTGAAAGAAACTGAACTGGGGATATAAAAATCTGTAAAAGAAGCAGCAGTGTGTGTGTTGACACCACTCGCTTTCTTCTGGAGAGGCTGCAGAAGGAAGATCATCTCCCTTCAAGGATCGTGCTGAGACCTTTGACCTGTCAGCTCTGCAACCCGAGTGCCTTGGACTGGTCAGATCCCAGCTCTCTCTCTCTTTTCTCTTCTCTCTCTCTAAGCATAGATTTCTGAACTTGAACTGTATTAGTTAAGCTTGAGCTAAGTTTCCCCAAATACTTAGTGAAACCAGGGTATACTGTGACTGTTTGTGTTTGTTTTCCCTTTGCATGTCTATCACTACCAGTGTCAGTATATATTTCATCTACTTAGCAATAAATAATTTTATAGTCAAACTGGAGGTAACTGGGTATATTTTGCCTTCTTTACTTCTCTTTTCCCCACTTGCTCTGCAGCAACGCCCCTCTTACCTAAGCTAAAGATCCCTGTGAAGCCCAGAAATACTGTGGGGTCTGCTTATCAAGAGGCTAAAAGATTGGGACTTGCTGAGTTTGAAACACATAAGAGTATCAGCTTGTACAGGCTGATTGACCCAGTTTGGCTCAGACATGCCCTAATAAACTGAATGCTGGCCCATGAGGGTGTTATCTGGACACCCAGCCAGATTCAGAGGTATTCTGTTTAACTGTGAGCTTGTGTCTGACTGTAGTTATTGTTGCTCTGATGAACTGATTCTTGGCATATGAGGGTGTCAGCCTCTCCATGCAGATCAACCCGGCCAGGCCAGGCATGTCACGTTAATCTGTGTGTGTTTGTGTATGACTGGTTTGGGGACTGGAGGAACCCAGCCCCACTGAAACTGAGTCCTGCAAGATAGCTCCATTGGGGGTGAGGGCTTGCAGAAGGAAGAGATACAGCTCCGTATAGAAACACAAGTAACACAAGCAGCACATTAACAGAATTACCAAGACCCTAGCCCTAATAAATGAGCACACCCCAAAGCAGCGGGCAAATCTGGTAACAGGGGACAGGCAGGCAAAACCCTAGCCTCTGGCTATTCCCCCATGGGTACACACACCACAGTGAATCTGGCAAATAGGGGGCTCACCCAGGGATGACGGTGGCCACTGGTCCCCCGTTCCAGGTGGTTCCCCCTCTGGTAGCCATTGGCCAAGATCAGCAGGACTGCCATGCAGTCCTGGCCTCACTGCAGGCAGCTCTGGCTCTGTACCTACATAGAGCTGGTAGTTCTATGATTGCTACATTGAGCAGCAGTTCTGGGCTTAGGCAGGGGGCTGGGTGACAGGGGACCCAGGGTGGGAGCCAGGGCAGAGGCTCCTGGCTAGTGGAGGTGGCATTGGACCTCCACCCAGACCTATGAATGGGCCTTCTGATGGGTGGCTAGTGGTTGCTAGGGGGTAGGTCTAGGGTTGGGAACAGGGTAGTGGGTGGCCTGAAGATGACCGCTAGGGCCATGATGGTATCCAGCACCTGGAGATCCTCCTCAGTGGCTTGTACTGCCCTAGCCATGACCATGCTCTGCTCCCACTGGGGCCTTCATATATTCATGCTTCAGGACTAGAAACTTAACCCTAAACTCCCAGTCCTGCATTTCATCATGCTGACCAAGTGCCTCCTCACACAGGTACCATCTGTCCTTTTACCCGGGTCGTCTGCCCAGCACCTGTCCTACAGGGCAAGGTCCTCAGCCCTCCACGTCCTTGTATCCACTTGCTGGTGTGCCACAGCCATCATCAGCCAGTCCAGGAGGAGGGTCCAATCCTAGGTCCTCCTTCTGCAAAGCTGGTACATTGCCAGGGCCCAGCTGTGGATGGCAGTGACCTTGAGGCTGCATCCTGGCTGCCAATTGCAGCCTCACCACTGTGTGCAGCTGCACGGCCTGCAGAACCATGAAAAAGGAGCTACTTGTGAGAGTTTTCAACATTTCTAAGATAAGATGCTCTGTACCATGGTACTATGTGGTGCTCAGGCTCAGACTGGGGGGTCAGCCAGGCAGGCCTGGGCCCAGGCAGCCACCAGATGAGCACTGCATTCCCTCTCACTCCCCAGTGGCAGGTCACTAGGTGCTGGCTGCAAGCAGCCTGCCTCCCTCACCCTGTTCCTGGGCTGTGACAGGCCAGGCTCCTCATAGCACCTGCTGCTGCAGCTATAGACCCCATGGCCCCAACTCTTCCTCCTGTAGGCCCACTGGTATCCTGTGCTCCTGCCAAACCCGTGAAGTGCAGGCTCAGAGGGCATGGGGCTCCCAGATGACTGGGACAAGAAGCTGCCTGAACCTCCATCCTCCCCACAGGGGGCCTGTCTCAGGAGGTGCACAAAGGCCAGCCTCCACCACACTGATACTGTGCCCTGAGCATGCCCCTGCTGCACATGACCTGGGTGCTGAATTAGATGTTTTCATTGACTGAGGGGTACCCAACCTGTTATGCCTTGCTGCTCCTGATTGCCATGGTGCCCTAGGTGAACCTCCACACCTGGCATGGGGCCCTGAGCTTTGTTTGTGTGGGGGGATAGCCTGGACTTCCCTACAACCTCCACTACCACGTGGAGGGCTACCTATGGCTGCACTACACCTCTCTGCCCCCTGCAAGAATGGGGATGGGCAGGAGATGGACGCAGAGGCCAGGACAGGAAGGGCTCTTCCCACAGTGCAGGGCTTACCATGTCGATGGTGTTTGAGTGCCTAGTGGCTCCAGTCAGTCCTAGCTGGCAGTGATGGCATGCGGCTCTGGTGGACTCAGATGGCAGGGCGTGCTATCAGGGCAGGTGCTGACTTGGGTTCCCCTTACTGCTGGCTGAGGCTGGGAATGGAGAGCTTGATGGGGCAGGTTGCTGGCACACTGAAGGGTCCTCCACCAGTAACAAGTGACCACAGGTGCCAGGCCAGAGTGGTAACTCAGGCAGGCTGTCCATGTTCCTGTACACAGCACAGCTATGGCCTGGGTCCTGGAGTGCAAGGACTGCGTTCAGTTTCTGCATAAAAGGCATTGGACTTGTGGGTACTCCCTGACTGACAGTTATGGTCAGTGGTGGTAACCCACTGTCTGCAAGGCCTTGACCTTTATGCAACACTTCCAGGACAACCAGTTGTTCCCATCCTCCCGCATCCAGCCTGAAAGCCCCTCATAAACTTGGGCACTGGAGCACCCACCCTGCATGAACTGCTGCTGGACCTTCACCTCACCCCATAGCACCACAAGGTCACCAGTCTCCTTCATGGGCCAGCTGGGGCCCCAGGTGACAGTGCGTGGCATTGGTGGTGATGTCATTGGGGCTCCCATGCCGGCTCTCTGGGCCTCTACATAGCTATCCCTATGCTTCAGAGCCTGGGTGGCTCTGCAATACCCAGGGCAGGGGAACAGTGTGGGACTAGGAGCCACATGGTGAGGCAATGGCCCATAGCACCTACAGGCTCCAGACAGGCTGCTGAGAGTTAGTTGCGGGCAGCTGGCTCTGGTGGCCAGGAGCTGGCTGTAGCTGGGCCTGGATGGTAGGAGGATCCTGCAGCAACTTGCATTTTCAGGTAGAAAATTTACTCATAAGTAGTGAAGCTTACTGTACGGTAAGCATGTGCACATGTAGATGGTCATGTTTACTGTGCAGTAAACTATACTAATGCACACTAAAATGCCTTGTGTAGACACACCCAGAGAGGAGGACTTCACACAAAATCTATTCCCTTCAATGCATTCTGCGTTCCTTCCTCATTAATTTTTATTCATTCCCCTTCTACAAAAACAGTAGAAGTCCTAAGAATCTTTTCTAGCTCTTCAGCCAGTGAGTCATACAAGGGTTGTTAGGTAGATGGGTAATTTGGGCAGGAATTGGCATCACTCCTCCTGAGATAGCTTTGGTGCCTACCCACTTTTGCCCATGTCCCCTGTTGCAATGGTTGGGGGAAGAGAAAGGAACTCCTGTCTTTAGGGAAAAAAGGTGGGAAAGAATCTATTCAGGATCCAAAGATGCAATAATAGTTCTCAAGAAACATCAAGAGAAAAAAAAGAGCACCTTGGCCATATTTCTCTTTCTCCCAAGCACTGGCCTTGTCCTTAATACACCAGCGGTATATAATCTGAAGAACCTATTATCCTAAAACTAAGTCAGATTTAGTGCAGTTTTGAACTGATAGAGCAGAAAAAGTGGTCCCAGCATAGTGTAGGCAGGATCTGGCCTCGTGCCTACAGAAAGACACTACCGTTTTAAAGTTTGGGCTATTAATCCCAGTCTACCAATACTGTTGCGTTAGTAGATGCAGAGGAACAGGAATACAGTGTCTCTACACAGAACAGCAGTTTATTTCATGACTCCCTTGTTGTATAAGGATTTTAACTTTATTGAATTAAAAATAAATTGTCTTTCACATCTCAACACTACAGCGAAGTGATTTCTTCAAGCAAGACTAATGTAATGAATACCATCTGCTTAAATCCCCTACAGGTTTGTTGTTGGTTTACGGCCTTTTTTTTCTCCCTTAGGTTTTAAATGTCAGGGAAGTTTTTCTGAAAGTTCAGAAGAGGTAAGACTACAAAGCATCAAGCAGTGTACGTTAACAAGAATAAAAAGCAAACCCAAAATAAAAAATTCTCCCTGACATGATGGAGAAAGTTGCATTCCTACCCTACTAATAAAGGTACAAAATCAGGAAACAATTATTTATACTGTGATAGATAGATATAACTATATCTATATCTCTCTCTATCTATCTATGTATCTATCTAGACAGAAAAGGAGAGAGAGGGAACTATTTCTGCCATTTACATCATTCAGTTCATGGAATTTTGTTGTTTCACTAAGGCTTCTCTCTAATTATTTCTTCTCAGTGCCAAACCTGACCAATGTACAATTCCCTTATCTGACTCCTGAAATCTATTATATCAAATGTTTTACAGAACATCATTCAAATAATAATGGGTTCTATCATCTTCTAGTGCTGACCTTTCCTCTCAAACCACAGCTTTAGATTCAGATGCATTACAGGGACTTCCAGCCCCTCTCTCTCTCTATTCCCCTCAAGGCTTCCTTTGTGACCCCACTTACCTAATCTCCTTTTAAACTCCCTCTCAAAATAAATCCATTCACTCATGTAATTATAACTGCTCAGGGTTTTACCTTCCCCCTTCTGAGCTGTTTTCTTTTATCCAGTGAAACACAAGACAGCCTAAAGATGCTTTTTTTTGATATCTCCTTCAGATGTCGCTCAAATAATTCAGGCTGGAATTCTAAAAGGGACCTATAGGAATTGGATGCCCAAAGGCCTACAAATGGGAGTTGGGCACTTAATGTTTAAAACTTGCTGTTTTCTCCTAACCTTTTATCTGAAACCACTTTCAGCACCCCCAAACACTGACACAAACACCATTTTCTTTTTTTTTGAGGGGGGGAGGATGATCTGTATACATCATATTAAATCATAATGGAGTTGACTTAGAAAAATGCCTAATAACAATGTGGACATCACCAACACAAATTATATTACATTCTTCCTGAGCATAAAAAATATTCCAATGTAGGAAAAAAAAAAAAGGAAAGTGATGAGGGAGAATCATTACCTTCCTTTATTTTTAATCATTTGTTCTGCCTTTGGGAGTATCCACATTAAATGTGTGGATGGAAATCTAGAAGTGGCCATCCAGTTGTGGCTACATTTTTTGGGATTAAACCCCATTAATTTTTCACTACCAACAGCTTCTTAAGCATAATACAATATACAAGGCAGCCCAATGTCCTGAGATTCATAATTGCCCATTGTTTCACATTTTAGTGTTTAAGAACAGAATAGGAACGACACTACTGCTACTGATAAATCTAAATTCTGCTAAAAAACTATTGTGCATATAGGCAGTTAGCTTTTAGAATAGCCCTAAAGTATGGGTTTTCTTTAAATATTGTCTTGATAATAATTGAAGTATTTTATTCTCTCTGGCCAAGAAAAAAATCAAATATGTTTGTGTATCACCATATGTTAAATTGTAGCAATGCCTTTGGCTTTGAGACAGACTTCATGGAAATTTGTTAACAATTATATCCTCTCTGTGAGTTAAATGATTTAAACCAGTGTGTGTTATAGATATTAAGATCCATTGTGGATATCTTTCCAATTGAAGTACTGAAGGTGAGATCAATCAAGTTACAAGTTTTGATGGGATTAAGTCTTTGCATAGATATTAATTCATTTACTCTGTCTGTAGTTGTAGGGAACTTTGCAATATGAACCATTTTCTATTTTACATTTAGGAGTGTAAACTGCTTATGGCGCATTTTTATAATGAAATGTGCACTGGACCTTTTAATGTGATTTTTTTTTGTAAAGCACTTTAAAAATATTATCTTCACTTTTTGAGCTACTTATTAAAATCCACTTTCGATAAGAAAAATGCACAATGGCTACATCTATTTTCATACAAATTACAAATGAATTTTAAATAGGGATTGTAATTTACTACTTTGCTGAAAACTGAATAGTCTTGCTGTCGGATAATGTACATTAGGTAGTGGATATAAATGATTTTTTTAACCATTTTATTGGATCACTATGCAGCATTTCAAAGCAAATACTATTCAGGAACAATTAACAGTGTACCCAGATGTCCAATTCCTAGAATGCTGAGAAACCATATTCAATATAATACTGCACAATTTCCAAACCTATCCACTTAGTACTATGGTATCAGCAAAATAGTTAATGGCCAATTAACAACATCATTATATCATGCTATAGATTTATGCAGAGGTTACTCACAGTTTAACAAAGATAATCTAATGACAACCATGCATTCACTGCAAAAACACCCTTTTTTCTGTTCTGTTTCTTCCACAGTTTCTACTGGCTAACTAACTTTCTACAGTTCAATCACAGTATGTGTTAAACAATGTACAAGAAGTTGCAGCAATTCAAAGCAAATACAACTTCAGTAAACTGCTCCCTAGTAGCAAAATAATTATTACAGTTGCTGTTTATGAGATCCCAAAATCTTTAAAAAGGAAAATGGAAAGGGGGGGGGGGGAAGAGGGGAGAAGTGTGTCAGAGTATTGAAACTGTAAAAATACACAAATGGGTTTGTTGCCAACTTCCATGTTCCCATCACCACATTCCATGTACTAAGTAGTTCCTGCATTTCAGTGAATGAGGAAATGATGTTGATAATGCCAAATAAATATATAGATTACTATAGGGCTAAGAATCTGTTGGAAACTGACGTTTCCTTGGTGCAGAGAACAGTAAATACCAGCTGTGTTTCCAATTACAATGCTTGCTCAGGGAAGCTGGGATTTTTCTTCTCTCCTTTTCCCTGCTGCAAGAATTCTCCTTTGGGAGCAGCAATGAAAAAGAAAATTAGGTATGTGGCTGTGATGATGAGCCTACCAGATAGAAGTACATTCAATCTAAGGACAAATACATTAAAAAAAAAAGGGTCATTACAGTTTTTAAAAAAATGACTGAAACTACCAGTATGATTTAAAAAATCATTTTTGATTCTTTAGACACTGCAGATTTTCCAGATATAATATAGGAGAAGCATGGTATACTTTCATACACACACAGGGCCCATCTACACGTGCAATTAATTCACTTGCTTTCTGAAGAAAGAAAACAATTCATGTTCTGCTTTTTGGTAAGAGAGCATCTTATAAGGTTTCTTATAATTATAAGAAAGCATCTTATAATGGAAAAATGGCTACTTTTTAAAAAGGGCACGACATCCATACCTCTTTGGAAGTATATCTATTACTTATAGTATACATAAAAGACATATTAAACTACTTTGTCAAACTGATTAAGCTAACCCATTTCTTTTCTCAGTTAGAAATCTCTCATGACAACCAAAATCCACAAGTGTAGGTTAGCAGCCTTTTATTCCTTTATAATCTTTATATTTTTACACTGAGAGGCTAACAACTGACAAGGCAGCAAATTATAACATGGACCTATTTGTTATATTTTTCTGATACACAGCAATAAAAATAAAATCTGAGGGCAATTTTCTTGGTCAGTACAGCAGGTTAATAGTAAATGGAGCTGGTCAATTTATTTTCTTCAATAAAAGCACTTAACAGGAAACATTTCTTTCCTGAAACTGTTTTTGACCATCCTTAATCTGCAAAGAAATCAAAATCACAATATCTCAGGGGTGATGATCAAATACATCAATGATACTTGAAATTTTATCTTCCACAGGTGGGATTACATAACCAGAAATGCCTCTAAGAGTGTGTTTTGGAAAAATATTAATCTCTCTTCAGTAAAAAAGTGATAGGGTTTTAAAAACATACTGTTTACTGGAAATGGGAAACAATAAATGAGGTTAATTAAACCCAAGTGCTATAGACACTGGCACTGTTAAGTGCAGGCATTTTGCCAACAGTGTTGATGAAAATCTGGTTACCCTCAACCACGCTGAATGGGGTTTTGAGCTTAACCATTCAATCAGAAGTGATTGATGAGAGAGCAATAAAGCTTGATTGAATGTGTGACTTGGATGAACCTTCTGACAGGAGTAAGAAAACGATTACCAGCCTAGTGGATGAAGTTAATCACCATCTCTCATTTACAACAAATAACTTGTGGTGACATAAAAACTGATGGATATCTACCAACCTCATACTAAAGACAATAAAAAAAATAAAAAAATGTTATGCCATATAGCCATGGGGACTGTAAGTATGAATGGTCTGATATTAAACATATAGTAAATGAGATTTTAAATTTACCTTCTTTTATCTAGAAGATAGAAACTGTCATTTAAAAAAGAAAATCAATCTTCAAAGTCTTTGCTACCACATATATGCAATACCTGGGCAGCCTTTAACGGTCTGGGATAGACATTCAATATGAAGCACTTATAGTGAAATACTGCAAGAAACCACCTATAATAGGTAGCAGCAATCTTCTTGAGATCTGCCCAGAAGATTGCAAATGTATTTTGTACAATTCTTAATGCAGAGCTATATTTCTCTTTTTACAAAGGAATTTCATTTTTTTACTATCACATTTATTAAAAATGTTCCCCTTCATCAACAATGCTATACCATATTTAAACCTTAAAAACTTCTACTAGGAGTGTAAAAAATTACTTTAAGTTTATTCCCTATGAGCTTGAAACAACACTTTCCTTACAAAGCCCCAGTATTTCACAGGGCTGGAAAGGACCTCATTGGCACGTCCACACTTGCAAGCACGTGCGCTTGCAGCAGCTCAAATAGAAGTGGTGCAAATTTGAGCCAGGGCTTTTTGCCTCAGCACACATGCTTCATCATGCACTTTGTTGTGGAGCAAATTGTGCCACTTGGGGCAAAATAACGCTGCCTGGCTCCTCCCGGATCTACAGGCAGGGGAAACCAGAGCCCGGGCCAGCACCTATGCTGTCCCCAGCAGTATAAAAAGCCACTATGTCCTGTCCCCATCAGTACAAAAAGCCGACTTGGCAAGTAGCTCAAGGCTACTCTCTCTCAGGAGCTTCTGGGGCCCAGCCAATTGGTACCCGGGGACACTACCCCTTGTGCCAGCTGGACTGCTGAAGCAGCCCTAAGAGTTCCCTGCACCCTCTACCCACTGCAGCAGTCTGGCAGTGGGGGCTGCTGCTTGGCTGTGACCTGCTGCATACCTGCCAGACCCAGATGGGGACTGCTTCAGACCCTCCTGACCTCTTACTTACCGGTACTGGAGCCCTGGTGCTGCAGCACACTGCAGCGTGGTTCAGCACCAGGACAAGGGGCCAATTACAGAGCTGTTCTGGCAGCCAGATCATCTCTGTTGAGGATCCAGCCTCTGGTTGCCCCAGTTTTTTAACCCCCCCCCCCCCTTTTTTTAGACCCCTGGATATCCAGAATGGGGAAAAGAAAGCCTGTTTTACTGGAGAAACTAACTGACCTTGAGTTATTTAGTCTAACAAAACTAAGAGTACTTAGAGATGGAAAAAAAAAAAAAAATCAGACCTGACGTTTTCTAGCTATCAGAGGAGTGAGACTATGGAGAAGTAGAGACATGATATCTAATTAGTTTTAGATGGAATTAATAGATTGGTTAAAGTTTTATAGTATTGTTACTGAAAACTAAGTCAGATGACCCAGAGAATCCCTTCTATTTCTACATTCATAATTGTAGAAACATGAAAAAAATTCCTACCATTTAGAGATGTTTTGGGAAAGCTGTAAATAAACTACTACTACTAGTAATACTTGCTTTAGGAATATACATATTCACAAAGCAACTATTAATGTTACCCTGTGAGGTCAGGCCAACTCTCAGGATCTATACACTATACACCCCCAAAAGTTAAACAAAAATCAATTGTCCATACCTGCACACTCAATACACATACACAGATTACTAATTCATATATCATACACACAAATGTATATGTATATACATACATACATACACACACACAAAGTTCCTAACTTGGACGGCATGGTATGTATGCGTGTGCTTGCGGTACCTGGGATACTTGGAGGAAGGTTAAGGTGAGAGAGAGAGAGTTAAAGTATAGGGAGTGAAAGTTGCCAGAACTAAGATTAGAACAGGTGGACTAGAGAGAGAGGCTGGCTGAAGAACTGAGGCTTGGGGTTGCTTAAGGTAGATTGGGGCTGGAAACTGAGGCAGACAGCTGAGATATTGGGGGTGGTGGGGCAAATAAGTGGTAGAAAGGAGGAGACAGCAAGGAAATAGAGAGCGAGAGGCAGAAACTTGGGAGCTTGGGGCTGGAAACAGGCTGACAGCTTAAAGACTGGGGGTGGAGATAAGTGGTGGCAAGGAGGAACAGTCAGGAAACAGACAGAAACCTAACTCAGGGTTTCAAAATAGCAGGTTTATTAAACAGACAGACAACACATTACACAGCCCCATGAAGTTATTGGTTCACACACACAAGCACTTACAATGGCAGCAGGAGAAAGAGACTCAGTGGAAAGGTTGGGGTCCAGGTAGGGAAGAGAAGCAGAGTCCAAGTCCTTGGTTCAAGAGAGGGTAGGGGTGATAGCTTCCTATCTAGGCTGGAAAGGGGTCTTTGTCCAGTAGGTGTTGTCCAGAGGGGGGTCACTGGCAGGGTCTCTGGGTGGATAGGTGGTGTGGCATGGTACTGGTCCAGATGGAGAGGGCATCCCAAGGAGTCAGTCTTCACTATCCCTTTTATGGGGCAGACCACCTCTGATCTCCTATGGGGAGGGCCTGTCCAGGCAAGGTCAGTCCTGTTCCAGAGGGCTCCAGGTGTTCTTACTGAACATGTGCAGCCTTGGCACAATGGTGGGTTGCCTCATCTTTTGTTTCTTGAATGCTGAGGGTGGTTCCGAGGGCTGGGTCCTTGGTCCGGTTATTGGTGTTGATGGTTCGGTCATTCAGAGGGAGCTATTTTTAGACCTACTGCCATTGTCTCTCAAGCACCCTAATTCATCCCCATTCATTCAGGAACCAAGTTACATAGGAGGTGTAGTAGGAGTCATGGGTTACACAACTGGGCCTGGGGACAGGATGGAGACTTGACAAACAAAATGGAAACTTGACATGACTTATGCTAACTTACATATGTAGGCCTAAATCATGTAGTACCAGTAAAACAGTGACATAGAACAGTAAAAAGCAAAATAAACACAATACAATATAAAAGAAGGACAAAAAACAAAACAAATACAGCTGCTACCAAAATAAAATACTGAAGCTTATCCTAGAGGGAGAGACAAAGTCAGAAACAGTCGGGAGGGGGGGGGAATGCATTTAAAAATTAAAAGAAAAACAAAAACTGGGGGTTTTGCTACACTAAATGACAGTGCAGTAACAACCTTGCCATGTGGGGCATGTGTAGATGTGCCCAGTATCTTAGAGTACTGATTTTTAGAACAACTCGTAACAATTTTTGGATTTGTATAATTTGATTATTACGGTCCTTTTCGAACTTTTCCCAGCATATGCGTACAATAATGATTTAATTATCACTCCAAAAAAATTGTTGTTCCATGCAATAGTTATTCCTCCATTTTCCTCTGTATATTAGTAGTGGTTTAGGTACCACTTTTCCAAAGCAGTACAATAGAATGAATAAAAATGTGTAAAAAAACCCCCAACATTTTATACATCGTACTTTTTTCTCTAAAAACATACAATAAGATTATCCATTCTTCCAGTTTACTCAAATAAGACCATTTTTCACCATTTTTCATATTGAAATTGTATCAATTTCTTCAGAGTTTATGACATGATCTATTTCCCCGCTTCTTCTGTAAGCATTTCTTTGACATTTCATTCAGTTGTACTGCTCATCCAATTGCATTTACTTAAGAAAGAATAGATATCCTAGCAAATGCACATAATTGATGTTCTGGGATTTTACCAAAAAGGTTAGACACTATAACTTTAAAGCAATTAAGGATCACATTTAGCAAATATAACTCTCTCTTCAAAACATGTTTCCAGCTCTAGATGCTGCATAACAATACCAATATAAATGTTCAATAGCTGTTGCAGAAATATTAATATCTCAAGTTCTTTTAATGACTTCCTTCATGGTTCTACAGTTTTCTCTTACAGGGTTATCCTTAACCCTGTATTCTAATATTTTCTAAAAGATGGGCAAAAACAAAAGTGCAACAGACATTCTTTTCACACAGACACCAGAAAAATGGTTTTTGAAGTTACAGTAATCTACAGTATGTGAGATATTCATGAACTATTTTGCAATGGTTCAAAAGGCCTGAATAACAAAATTCTATATTAAATATCTGGTCCAAATCTATCAGCAGTTTATACTGACTGCATTCTTTGCTTAGAAAAATAAGCATAGTAATTGCATGCAAATGGCCCTACCACTGTGAGACTGCTCTGCATGAGGATGTGTACTTGTATTCATTACAGGTTTTCATTGCTCTGACTGGTGGTCAAATTGTTTTATCTTTTTTAAATATCAAAAAAAAAAAAATTTATGTTTCCTATGTATAACACTAATAAGTTTTCAGTGATATAAAACTAAACTGTCCCAGCCTTAAGAAAATATATTTATCCCCAAACTCTATTAAAACCTCATTACCATGTAACTCTACATTTATTATGCAGCCCTGATGGTAGTTTGTATTGAAAATGAAGGAGACTATAATTAGAACCTGCTTGGAATCACCAATAATGTTTTATTTTTCTTGTTCTCATGTTAAGAGACAGAAACCTTGAGAATGAATTTAACTTTTTGGATTTATGCCTGAAAGTCACTGAAATTGTTATACATTTTTGTATTGCTTTCTGCATTTGCTGTGAAATATTCACAGGCCATACTCCAAGTATGCTATTAAAATAATAGAGACTTTGCTTGAAAAAACAACATTTTTGCTTTTTCAAAAAAGATTCAAATCCACAATAGCAGGGAAATAAAGTTACATAGCACCTCTTGACCATAGCCTAATGGCCACCCAGCACACTTTGGTTTTTGTTTTGTATTGCTTTTGTTTTGTTTAACAGTAATAAGAAGCTCTGCATAACAAAAAAAAGTGTTTTTTACATAATCAGTCACTCTACAGATTAATGTAGAGTTTACATAATGAAAACTTTAAATTAGAATTCTTTCAAATATTTAGGCTATCCACTCATACCTGTCCAGAAATGTGGGGTGGGGCAATTTTCTTGAAGAGTTCTAGAATATGCCTTTGTTCTCCATACGTGAGACAGGGTGTTCCTACATGTTAACTTCCTTAAAACAGGAGACCAGGTACAGACACTACACTTTTACTCATATCGGTGATCAGAAGCTGGTCTGTACGTATAACAGAACAGAAGTTTGATACATATAGGACATATCTACATGCTGCCCAATGGTGATGTAGTGACATGCTAAATTGCTGTATTGCATGCTACAGAGAAGTAGCGATCACATAGGTCTACACATGATTGCCAGCTGTGTCGCTGTAGTGGTGCGCTCCCTGGGTATAGTGCGTCACTACAGCAATGTAGCAATGAAATCTGTGTGCTGCACACATGGTTCAGTAACTACCTGTACTGTGCCCCTCAAGGACTTTGGGCTCTTGATCCTGTTTCTTGCCCCTTTCAGGCACTGGTGCTGCCTCTCTCAGGCTTTGGGCCCCTTGTCCTCATCTCACACTTCTTAGGTACTGTTCTGGCCCTTTAGGGCTATGGGCCTTTGACCCTGTCTCCACCCCTGGCTCTGCTTAGCCACAGCAAGTAGCAGCTTTCTCAAACTTTGGCTTCACCTATTCTCAGGTGCTACCAGTCAGTGCCCTGCTTTGCCCCTGGCTGGGCTCAAAGCAGTCACATGTCCCTTGGGCACTACTGGGAACTCCAAAACCACCCCTCACAGTCCCACCCAAACCACCAGTAGAAACTATAACAGAAGAATAACCCCTCTGGTTATAACAACAACTAACCCACTCTAGGTCTGAGCATAAACAGTGGTTACCTGTCTGTACAAAAGGACTTCCACTTATCCTGGTTCATATTCCTCTGTAAGGCAACAGCATTCTGTTTGTCTCCTGCAAGGTATCACCAGCGCCAACTAGGAGCTCTCCTGACCCCTCTTGCCCAGGACCTCAGGGCTCACAGGTTTTTCATTGGGCATGGTGCACCCTTTTAGCCTGGAGCCCAATTAGCTGGGTCAGCTGAGCCATATCCAGTCCCCGAGCAGCAAGGGAGACCTTACAACCTGATGCTTATGTGATTGTATAAAGTGCTTTCCAGCAAGTCCAAAAACAGTCCTTGAAAGCACTCACAATCACATCAAGAATCTTATTGAAAAGTATAATTGATGATGAGATGATTATTGTAGCTATTTGATTTTTCTTTTAATGCTCTATGAAAAAGGATAAGTCATTGCAGTGCTCATTAATGGAAAAAGGTTAAGCACCCTTGTGCCTACTCCAGGTGCACATTAAAGCTGGATAGCAACCAGCTATAAAGTTAGCACACATTTTCAAGGTCTAACTTTATAGCTGATTTGAGCTTTTTATAGTGTGATAGATACTTTTTTATAGTGTGATAGCTATAGTGTGATAGCTGTAGTGTGGGCTTATGGTAATTGCAAAATTAAGTGGTTAAGTGTGCAATACCTGTAACATGTAGAGCAGGGCCTAGAGAGGCATCCCTGGCACAATGCCAGCCACACAGGGGGCAGGGAGCTATTCCTCCCCTCACTCTAACTCTATATTTCGCTAGCACTTACAAGGCACGGAGCTGCCCCCATACTCTAGCTGGGCAGAGGCAGGAATTCAGCACCACTGCATTTGCAGTCCCCATGTGAAGAGCCAGGCCTGAGGCAGCAACTCCAGGCAGATAGATTTCATAGATTTCATAGACATTAGGGCTGGAAGGGACCTCGGGAGATCATCGAGTCCAGCCCCCTGCCCAAAGGGCAGGAAGTCAGCTGGGGTCATAGGATCCCAGCAAGATAAGCATCCAATTTACTCTTGAAGGTGTTAGTTGTTTTTCCATCAAAGTTCTTGAATATCCTAGTCCAAGGGTGGGCAACCTGTGGCATGAGTGCCACAAGTGGCATGGGCAGCCTTTGCGTAGCATGCAGCAGATCAGGGAGGGGACAGGTAGCACAGAAGAAGCTAGGACAGGAAGGAGAAGGCAGACTAGAAGAACCGGTAGGGTGTACAAAATAAGAAAGAAGGAAGCAGAGAAGCAGAGTAGGTGGAGGAAGGGCTTTAGAGTAGCACTGAGAAATGTGAAAGGTTGATTTGTGGCCCCAACTGTCCTAGTCCTTGTAATTGTGAAGTCAGAATTTATAATTACTTCATAAATTATAACTGCTGTGCTGTTAGCTGGGAATTTTCATCTCCAATCTCCATTAGGTGTTAAGGAAATACTGAAAGTACTTGCTTTGTGTTTAATGTGTTGCAAAGGCTAATCTTGTCATCTTCTGTGCTATGTGGTCAAGCATATACGTTGAGGCATCCATGTTTTTTTAATACAGGAATGGGGGGCAGTAGTGTGAGATGGAGCTTGATAGTATCTCTGTCTAGGACACCAAAATTGCTCTTTAAATCCCTGGTGGAGCGGCGGGGGGAAGGGGTGAATCCAAAGAGATGTAGCTGATCTGAGTGTCTAAATCAAGCCTATAGGTACTACTGGAGATCCTGAAATCCACCTATCTCACTTTTGGGGCTTCTTTCTGTTCAGATCATGCTACCAGAAAAAAAAAAAACAGCCATAGGACTGGTATCCTCCTTCCCCACATACAAATATTTTAGTTGTTACAACATTAGTTTAGTACAGTGGTACCCAATTTCCCTCCCCGCTCCCCCAAGACCCACTGCTGGGAGCTGAGTGTGGTGGCAGCAGCCCGGGGGAGCTCCCAGCATGCAGCACAGCTCATCTTTTGTGTGTGGCACCACTGACATTGCCCCCGCAACCCTCATTTGGGTTGCAATCTGGGGTTGGGAACAGCTGGTCTAGGATGTGTGTGACATCTTCCATCTGGTTTAAAGATATGCCTACCATCTTCTACACAACCATCTTAGCTAGTGGACTACAGAGAATTGTAGGGTTGGGTCTCTCTTCTTCCTGGTTGTAGCTGTTCTACTTTGTACAAAACAAAAGTTCAATGAAACTGGAACAAGTTTAGCTGACAAACCAGAGTTATTCCCAGCCCCTGGGTGGGCCAATAAATAGAAGTACTTTTGTAACAGGGCACCATTCCCAAGGATGGCCATAAGCCCCTATAGATCTCCCAAAAATCCTTTTTTTGCCCTGCTTGCACAAGAAACAATCTCTTCTGTCACCCACTACATCTTGATGTCCTTTATGGTTATAAAAAAAGGATGATGGGGTTCCCAGACCTGGTCATGCTCTAAGGACCACGTGGTTGTTGTAGTACTTTGTCTTAGGGGCTAATTGCATGGCTACCTTGCCTACACCATGCCCCATGTCCCTCACAGACTCTGAGTTATCAATCAGGTGGGACACTTGTCCCTTCATTTCCAAGCCACTCCAGGCCTTCTTTCCTTTGTTGGGGTTTTAGCTTTCCTAGCTTCCACTCCTCTATTTCTGGTTGGTCCTGCAGTCAAGGCCCACTGTTATAAGCCTGGCTTCTGGTCACCAGTTCCTTCTGCATCTTGAACCTGCCTCCAGCAGGGCTCAAGACAAATCACATTCCCCTGGGACACTAATGGGACCTTCAAACCATTCCTCTAGTCCCAAACCCATGTCACCAATCTTAACATGAAATAAAGGCCATTTGCCTGCTCAGCAAAATTTCTCCCTCTCTCTGCCCTGGGTATTTATTTTGTTCCCAGGCCTGCAGAGCTTCTTTTTTCCAGCCTCCTTGTAGATTTGGGGGCTCCATCATGCTGCTGTCAGGAGCTCCGCCTTCTGGGACTCTCAGGACTGGCCTCCTTGACTGGCTTGATCCCAGGGCTGGAGCCCTCTTTTGGTCATGTGAGGCCCCCCAAGCAGCTGACCTGGATATAGGGCTGTCTTTTAACCCCTGCTCTGCTGGCTGCCAGTGCTAAAAAGACTCTGCCCTTAAAGGGGCCACACTGGTCTCCAGTAGCAAGGCCAGGGTTCCCAGACACAATTTTATAAAAACTGAACCAGTGTAATAGTGTGGGTGCTGGAATAATAAAAATCACCTTTCCAGGCCACCACCTGGGCCCCACTGAGTTTCCCCCTTTGGCCTCTCAGGGTACCACCCTGTTATATTTCCTGCCATACTTTGATATTGTAAATTGACAGGAAGGCTGCCTCTAGAGGACAAAGAGTTTTAGATGGTTGGCCCTTGTCAGGGTTGAGGCCTCCCTGGCCTTGTCCCACATTACTCTGGCTGAGCCCTTTGGCCTGGATCCACTGTGTAGACCCTGAGAAGTCCTCAGAGAAGCCCAGAGCCCTTCAGGCCTAGGTTTTGATATTTGTACTTAGCTTAAACTGCATGCTTACCTTGAACCATAGTTGAGACTTGCACACAGAAAAGGAGCAGATGGAAAAGTACTGTCCCTGAGTTAAAACAAATTGGGAAGTTGGCTAGTTTAACTAAATAAATATAACCTGGGCAAAATAGGAATAGTCAAAGCAAAACCTACCCCCACCTATGAATGAAAAGATTACCTAGGAATGGAAAATTATAGCTATAAAAGCAAAAAACAAGCTCATATTTGGTTAATGGAAACAGGCATATTGATTATGCATTAGGAGGAAGGCTTAAGCTAATTTGATGCATTAAGAAATTCAGGCTATATAGTATATAAAGAGAAATGAAAGAGTGCATGCTTTTGGAAATCATGACCTGATCAGCCAGTGACATCGCATTCATTATATCTCAACGTGGTGAGCATATTGTATTGCTTTTGACTAGCTACAATATTAGAATTGTAACTGCTGAGCATGTTTTACCCTTGATTTAGAATTGTATTGCAATAGATTTGCTTATAGTAAAGGACAACTGTGTCTTAGTCCCTGTGACAGGGCGGGACCTAGGAGTGCCGCGAACTCCCCTAGCGCCCCCTACCGTGCCAAAACTGGTTTCAATGCACTCTCACTATCTCGCCCGCCATGTCTTTGATGTTAATTATTGGTAAAGGGAGGCTGTCTTTTTACCTTCTTTGGCACGGTGCCCTGAGATGTCCCAGTCTGTGCCCTGCCTTTGGTGACATGGTGTGCTAAGCCTCAGGGGCTACACGTGGATCCTACAGTCACCCATGCCCTCATGAGTCCCTGGGCTCATCTCCATTGCCTGTGTCCTCACAGATGCTCTCTGGCTTCTCCCACGGCTACCGCCCGCACCGGGACCTTTCTCCGCGGCTGCTGCCCAACTGGGGCCTAGCCTTACGATCCTGCCCACACTGGGGCTGGGGTTGATACACCCCAAAACACTATGCTCTCTCTGGCACTGGGTCTCCACGCTACCGTGGAGCCCCCATGAGACCTCCTCCAATGCCTATTAGCCTCACCCGGTCCTCCAGTATTATACAACTACAAAACAGAAAACTCAAGCTCCTGGGCTACAACATAAATTTTAAGCCAACTGGCTAACCATCATTCATATCCCTACCAGGGTTGCCTCCACCCGGTATCATCAAACAGAAACTGCTCAGGCCATCAGGCTTCTCTACTCCTCTTACTCCAGCAGAGTTCCCTCTTCCTCAGCAACCAGAGGGGAACTGCCTCTGGTCTCAGCCTGACTTGTTTATATAGGCCAGGCCCTGCCTCCTTCTGGTCAGCGGACCAAACTGCAGTTGCTCCAGCAACCAGCACCTGTCCCTCTTTCTAGGTGCAGGGCACTTCAGTGTCCTGCAACAGTCCTCTACCTGGTAAAAAGACCCATAACATCATTGGACATAACAAACAGTGTAGTGAATGAGCTACTTAGCTGGTCAAAATGAGGCAGCCCACACAAAGCTGTATGGAGGGCTTGAGATTGTTGTAGTGGGAATAGTAAGTTCACTATATGGACATGGTCTAGCTTGTCACGTATTTTATATGGAGCCAGAGCACTAATTCAAAGCTGAGGAGTCTACCAAGGACATAAAATTACCCTGAAAGTTGTAAAACTTATGTCCTTTGGTAGACTTAGTCCCAGCTTTGCACCACAATAACAAATCTTATTTCATCAGCCACATAGGCTTTCAAAATATGCTTGCCAAATATATGTAATTATCTTACATAATTGACGTCTCCCTAAACCAGGAGTGGCCAAGCTGCAGCATACATGCCAAAAGTGATACAGGGAGCCTATGTCTGTGTCACATAACAGTTTTGACAGGCAGCAGAGAAGAGAAATGGGATAGCAGTGACACTCTCAGAGGATCTAACTTAATTTGTGGCATGCTTGCAAAAAAAGTTGGACCCCAATGTCCTATACCATGTTCTAAAAGAAGGATAGTGATGTTAAAGAAATACTTGTGTAAGCCATGGGAAAAGATTAATTGTTACTATTGTACCAAACACAGCTCTGATATGGGATCTGAAGGTAAAATTTTCAAATCTTGTTAAAAATCCTGGTTGAGATGTAGCTCTTGTTGCATGCAATAAAACTCAGGTTTTTCTGCTCCCTCTCCTCCAGTAGTTTATTCAAGTATACCCCTTCCACACACGCACACACATATCCTTGAAGGAACAGATTCTATAGCTTTAAAATGATATAATTTATTAATATGGTTTAATAGGCAATGAAACTCGGAGATTTTACACTGAAGTTATTTTGTCACCTATTGGCAGATTGAAGCTATGTACAGACATTCAAAAAGCCAGAGGCAGAATCGATCTAAGATACACTGTTTTCTGTAAGTGGCATAGTTTAGATCAGTAGCAAATAGAACCTGCATTCACCCTTTGGTGGGAGGAGACAAATCTTAGACTGGGTTCCACCATTTTTAAACCAGTATATGTGTGCAGAACTTCTCCTCTGCTTTGGGTATAGATCAGTTGCCAATCACTTGTACCAGTAAAAATGTCATGTCTGTACCTTACGGTGTCTATACATGTGCTCCGGGGTGGGGAGCAGACATTTTAATTGGAGCAGCTCCTGGACATCCACTCTAATTAAAACATCCCAGCATCATGTTTATTTCATAGAATCATAGAAGTAGGGTTGGAAGGGACCATGTAGATCTTCAAGTTTGACCCCCTGCCTGAGCAGGAGAAAAACTGGGCTCAGAAGACTCCAGCCAGGCAGGCATCAAGCCTCTTCTTAAAGACCCCCAGGGTAGGAGCCAGCACCACTTCCCTAGGAAGATGGTTCCAGATCCTAGCCACCCTAACTGTGAAGTAGTTCTTATGGATGTCTAATCTAAACCTGCTCTCCAACAACTTGTGGCCATTATTCCTTGTTAAGCCAGGGGGCGCTAGGGGAAACAATGTCTCTCCCAAACACTTCTGGTCCCCCCTAGTGAATTTATAGACAGTCACCAGGTCCCCCCTCAGCCTTCTCTTGTGAAGGCTGAACAGGTTCAGGTCCTGCAGTCTCTCATTGTAGGGTCTGCCGTGTTGTCCCTGGATCACGCAAGTATTTAGTGTTCCACATTTCAAAACGGTTGTTGGGGCACTTTAAAGCTTGTTCAATTAATTTTAGTTAAAGTGCCATCATTTTGAAGCACAGGACACTGAATACATGTGATGCTGCAGCACACTGGAGTGTTCTAATTAGAATGGTTAATCAAGTCTGCTCTGACATGTTCTAATTAGAACATATTGGAACATATATATAGGCACCCTTAAAGGTTAAGAAATGTGTATGATGTAATGCACACCATTCTGCTAAGGGAAGTCAGTAACTTCAGGTCTGCTAGAAACAAAGGAAAATGTTATCCATTCTGAATCACTTTGACTCAGTAAAATAATTGCCAGTAATAATAAAGGAAAACAAATATGAACAACTCTGCTTAAAAGCAACCTAATTTAATCAAATGCAAATTTGAAGAGTGAAAAAAATTACAGATTTGGAGACTCAGTACACCAAAGTATAAAGTTTAATAGTTTTTCAATAAATTACAGTAGATAGGGAAAGACAAGTAGGGAAAGACTTCATCTGAAGATCAAAAGCATGAATAGTAGTAAGTAGATTTAAAGGTACTCTATTGTAATGCCTTTATTTACAAAGGTCATCTAAATCAAATGTAAAACATTAAAAAAAAAAGTGAAAAAAACCATTTTACTGGCAGAATTGCAACAGAACAGACCTGAGAAATGATTCATTTCTTTAGTAAAGTTATAAGCTGTGTATACAACTGTGAAAATTCAGCTATGGAAGAACTGCAAAACTCATTTTAGGCAGCTTTACCTAACGCTCCTTTTTATGTCAGGTTCCTTATTCTGTATCTAAATGTCAAAGTTGTAATTGTAGCTGAACTCTTTTAAGGTAAAGTTTAATACTAATATTTAGTAGATATGTAATCCATAGATTACCACAAATCTTTATGTGCACTTTAGTAATGATACAAATGAGATACGGGGAGATGAAATTATTTGTCCATCATTTTAAGAGAGTGCCGAGAACGGAACATGAGACCCAGGCCATTTTCCTATCTAATTCTTCAACCATAGCTTATGAAAAGGCCTACAGTGGGTCAGATCTAGAAGTCAGCACTAGTACAGGTTATGAAATGGACTCTTCTTCTCTTTAAACACACAGTTCCCTAATATTTACTAACCTGGAATGGCAATTAATTTGGAGTCTATTCAGGCCTATTGTAACAAATGATTAAATCAACTTTTGTGTAGTCCACATTGAGCACTTTGAAGAGAAGTGCTAAAGCATTTCTAGATATTTATAAATTCTTTTTTTTAAAGTTTGTAAGGTAAATGCGGCATATTTTTATTTGGAAGGTGTGACAGAAGTAACAAATTATATCATTAACAGGCTTTCTGAGAGTTACAATTGTTTTTCACATTATATAATTAAGGAAAGTAGACCTAAGATAAAGATATCAAGTGAATCTCTTGGAAAGCAACGAAAGCTGAGAAATGTGAAAATCATCAGCAATGACTCTTCTATCACAATACTTCAAGATAATGAAAATTGCTTCCTCCAGAATGTAGTGGACCAGTTTGTCACTAAAGAACCTTTTTCATTTGAATAATACTATGAAAATAAAATATACTCAGTTGGGTCACAGTAACTGAAGTAAAATGGTTTGCTTGCACTGATTTGCTTGCTCGATAACTTGCCCAACAATCTACACTATCTGTACACTGTAGAAAGAAATCACTGGTAAAAAATCTTATTATTTAATAAGGGTGAGAGCCAGAGCGGCTACTTAGACACAACACCACCTAAAAATCTGGTGTCAACCAGGAGTATTCAAGGAAACTATTAAACTATGAAACAGTGTTAGGTGCTTAAGCTCCATATACAATTAGTGGAGAGAGGCAAGCACCTCTGAAAAGTACTCCTTAAAAACTACATGGTGAGCAGGGATTCACCTAAAGGCAGCTGACAGGAAACACTGAGCACAGTGGTGTTTCTAAACTCCGGATTGTAAACGCCCGTGTGTTACCTGGACCAGGTGCCTACATCTTGAAGGGTTCTCTTCCGTGTACTTGCCATTGGGACATGACAGTTTGACCTTTGATAACCCTTGTTCACGGCACAGTCCCTTGTCTTCCCACCACGCTTTTATGCTATACAATAAAGAGAAGGAAGGTTCCTATTTTGGTGTGCCAGTACTTGATTGGTAAAACAATGTTCCTCAAGGCTCCGCCTCCCCTGGCACCCTGTCCAAATACCAACCTGATGGTGTTGGTCTCTATTCAGTTATAATGGCACCATAAAGGCCCCCAATATGTGGTGTAATAACATAGACACAAAAAAAATCTATAATCAAATCAGTCTGCCAGACTGTCCAGCTATGTACATACCCATTCCTACGCCCCCGACGGGGCTTTGCTTCTCATCAGGATAATAAGGCTCCACACCCCACTATGCTATTTGAGGCTTTCAGGAGAATCCTTTCTCTGTGCCTCAAGTCACTCATGATTAGTCATCATCTTTATTTTTACAGGACAATGCACACTCGTAGCCTCCATCATCCCCCAGTTGAGTAATAAGAGTCCTCTGAGTCTTCACAGGGAAGAATTGTAGCCAATTCCTTCCATATGCCCTTCCCAGCGTAGGCTGCACTGGAAGCCATCTTTTCTTCTGCCATGCTTCCAGTTCTGGGCTCCCCTTCTACCAGGGCCAGGAGAGACTTTATGACATGACAGTGTGCACCCAGCCAACCAGAGCTTACAAGCGCTAGCATAGCACGGTGGCAATGGTGTCACAGCTTCCCATGCCCATGTCACTGACATGACTGCAGGTAAGTCTCGGGGCTGCGAGACCCCTGGCACTTCTGGGTCATCTCTCACCTTGGTGGCTCATGCCTCACTGCCACATTGATCCTCTCTGCAGCCCCAGTACTTGATTCAGGGCTTCAGGTTACGCAACATGCAGGTTAGGCACTTGGAATTTAGAGTCCAAAGTTTTCTTCTGAGGATGGGTACCAAACTAATATCACTCTATGATGGTAGTTTTGACCAAGTTTGTAATAGTAGTCTCAGAGTTAGAACACCAGCTTATAAGTAACAGACACAGATGTTAGGACCTGCTTACCATATCTCTCTCACACTTTGTAGGAAAGCTTTCTAACTACCAGGGTGTAAAAATAGTCCTGTTGAAACTGTCCACTAAAGCTAAAAGCACAAGAGTTACAGGGCAAGGCAGACAACAGGAAAAACAGAGCTTTACTTTGCAAGCTGATGGTTAAGAGTGTTCATTTGAAAGAGTGGACATTTTGTTTTAGGTCTTTGCTCCCAGGATTATTTCTGTCTTTATCTAAAAATGATCTAAAGGAAAATGCATAAACAATCAAGAGAACTAAACTCATAAGGTTCACAGCGGGACGTAAGTAGATATGAATAATAGACATTAACTACTAAGATTGGGGGGCTTTTGATCATACATGTAAGACGAAGTTTTAGTGCCTAAGGAACTTACCAGTCCACAATACAGAAACTGAATGAAATTAAGATCTAATGGTTTTCCTGTCTGTGCTGTGGCATTTTTTGAATTGCTTTGTTTGGATTTACGCAACTATATTCCAGAAAAGACAAATTATAGGCTACCTATGCACCTATCTAGACATACACTTTGAGGCTAAGAAGCACATGAAAAACAGATCATTTAAGAACAAATAAAAAGGAAAGCTTTTAAAAAGTTTTAATTAGTCATCACACCAACAGGCTGATGCAAAAATCCGGTTTATAATTCAAAACACTATGATGAAAGTGGGGTAGGGCTGTGTAATTGAATTGTGTCCTACTTTCCTGGGCAACCAGTAATTAAAACAAAAGCTATTTCTTCTAACGCATTTCTCAGTCTTTTAAAATTTGTAAACTATCAACAAATCTAACTCTTGCAAAATGATAGTTATAACAAAATGTAATCTAGATTCTTTTTCAGTACTATGTGATCAGAGGGCCATGAGGCTGAAGTGGATGTGAGAATTTGCACTGTAAAAATATAGAAGATGCAAACAAAAACAAACAAAGCATTTTTCCACATGGATTTTTTTTCTGCCAGCTCAGGCACTACTAATACAGCTATAAAAGGAGAATATTCAAAGCTTATTATTAATTAGATAACAATTAATTTACATGGATAATTTAGTGATTAATTGCAGAGGCTTATAAATATTTAAATGTTAGGCATTACATGTTACTGAATTTATACCAGCCAATCTGGTGCACAGCAATACTAATTAACTACAGAATATCTGTTTTTCTCCATAAGAGGATAACTGTCATTTTGAAAAAAAATGTTACATCTTCAAAAGTGCATGTTAAGTTAGAAAATGCAGATCAAGCCTATAAGAAGAAGCAGATAATCAGGATTATTTCTTAGAAAACTCAATTGTGAATGTGACAAACATGCTTTAAAGCTTTGAACATCCCATAGCAACCATTTTGTGAAGAAACAATGGCTTTTGTGAGGAATTACATTTAAAAAAAATATTTTTAATAGAGGAAGACAGTTTTGTGTGATAAAATATATAAAACAGTGCAGCTTAGATCAGGGCTTTCTCAACAAAAAAAAATGTTACAGAATCTGTTCTGCATTCTATATTTCTGTCAGCTGCTTATTTATTTATTGTCCATCTCATAGCAGGGAAACATGACAGATGCTTTGTTAGAAGTAGCATTCAGATTACCATATTTTAATTAGTAGCTATATTAACTTGCTTAGTGGGAAAATTTTATTTCTAAAGGCATATCCAATGAAGAGCAACCAACTAAAAGTTGAAAATGTGATTATCCCGAATAGGATGCACAAAAGCCTACCATCTTTTATCAAGGTAACTACAGGTCAGGTCATTTTCTATTTATTATTCAATTGTTTCCTCCTTATTACTTGGTACTGGTAATCTGCTATATTGACTTGATCCAATAATGGAATTAGACACCTAAGACAGGATACATATTTATTCATCTAACTAAAACTGCAGTCCACCCTTCTCCTCCCCCAGCCACTTAACCCCCTAAATCATGGTATAACTCTACATTTGATTTGAAAGTTCCCCACACAATTTCCTGGTTTTGTGCTTTTCCAGAACTGCCCCAGTCTGATGCATGTAGTTCACACCTAAGCCTGATCAGGATCCATAAACTAGGTGGAGCAGTCACAACTAAGGAACTTAATTGTATCAGTGTGTCCTAGACACACCATAAGCACACCTATTGGTTTAGCCTTTAAAAAGGTTGACATCACCTGGTTCCTTACAAAATACATTTGTGGTCATGATTTTTAAGAGAGAGCCACTAGTGTGAATATGTTGATATCTACATATTATATAGCTTCCTAGCAGCTGGTGCACTAACCCAGGAGGTGGGGCACTTGGGTTCAATCCCCTCTTCAGCCTGAAGGGATTCAGACCCACGTGCTATACCAGAAAAGGTTTTAAATCCAACATCAGATTGCACTGATCACCAGTAAAAAGGGAAGGTTGAGCAGGGGCACTCTCTTTCCCTCCTCTTGAAGCTGAGCCGAAAGCAACAACAGATTAACAGAGCCAAAAAAAAAAAAAAAGAGCACATGATTCTGCAGTTATATGACATTTCAAGAGGAAGAGTCCTAGCTTCTGGTACCTGGTCCTAAAATTGTTTATATATTTTACATTAAACAGTCATTGGAGGAAAAACGATATGGCCCTGGGATCAGAGACAAGAACGAGGCTCCCAGCTGAGCAACAGTGAAACTGTACCCAAACTCGTTTCATACCACGGCACTTCACCGAGCTGTGTAGCTCATTAGTCTGGTGAAGCATCATACTAATATATCCATATTGCTTGTAGTTTTCAGCTAGCTAGGGTTTCTCTACACAGTAAAAATTTGATATTGACCTCTTCAATCTATCAGGCAATGGTATTATGAGATGTAAGGGCTGAAAGCTGAAATGAGATGAATTCAGACTACAAATAAAATGCTAAATTAAACAGCAAGAGTAAGTTAACCATTGGAACAACTTTCCAAGAGTCCTGTTTTTTTTTCTGTTACTGATAAATTTTAATGAAGACCAGATGTATTTTCTAAAGAATATACATTCACTGAATAGGACTTAATTTGGGGAAATCTAATGGCCTGTGTATACAGAGGGTCAGATTAGATAATTATAATAATCTGTTCTGGTCTTAATCTATGAATAAAACTTCCTTATTATAGTATGAGTCATATAGGAGAAATCCAGTATACAATCCAAAATACATTTCTGAAGTTATAAAATTGGCATTATTGTAACATTTTATCCATGGAATTCTTTTTTAGCCAAAGAATAGTTGGAGGGAGGGGATCTCTTCCCTCCACCTACATTACCCTTTTTCAATTACATTTAAAAAATTCTTCTGCAAAAATCTTCTGCCATTTGTAGTGTTTATTCACCAACCAGAGCATACATACCAATAATATAACAATGTTAGCTAAACTCAAAAAAATAATTTTAAATGATATGCCATTGCTCATATCAAATGCTCAAAAATACACTCTAGAATCTTCCAAGTTTCCAAAGAGAATTCTACATTATAGAAACATTTCTAAAAGAGGTCAGTAGTAGGTCAGTTATTCTGAGTGTACTTTGATTTTTGAAGGACATTGTTTTAGGTTTTTATATGCAGAAAGTCAGAAGTCCATTCCATAAAGGCCTGCAGCCTTGGGTTCTGATAATGAACAGAAAATAAGTTAACTTAATATGCTGACCCTTACTATCTGAGGTCACTCTCTGAACCTTACTGTAGGAAATGCCAGAGCAACATTCGCAAAAGAAAATAGCAGTTGTGAAGATTATAATCAATCATCACCCTATAGGAAGATTTCTAAATGAGAAACCTGACTTTTTGATGGGCTTTTTTAAACTTTAGCACCTTCTTCAAAAGCTATTACAAGTTCCTGAAAAAAAGAGCTAGTATTTTGTGTAGACACTACATTGGACTCTTTTCCATGAGAAGGGTGCATTTATGGTGTTGTTTAATAAAACTAACGTTCTTATAACCTGTTTGCTTGTATATTAGATTTTAAAAGATAGGTGATGTATTGAAAGCAGCATCATGTATTTAAATAAACCCCACAAAACAATATTAAACTCATACAGTTCTACTGTGACTAGCTAGTTATGCTGTTTAGCCAATAGTCTCTGAGGAAGCAATGAACAAGAGAGAGAAACATGAAGAAAAATATCTCACTACAAGTCCTGCCTCAGCAGGAAAAGATAAGCCACTAAAACAATTTAGCATTGTTCTTGATACCACATTTCAGAAATGTAAGCACTATAGATTTTCACTGGTACCGTGTTTGCAGGGTCTTGGAAATTTTAGCATATTTTAAAGGTGTGGTTATTTGTTCTTCCTACATTGTAAACCATTTCTCCAAGATTTATAGCCAAACTTTGCAATTCTCTTCTGCAGACATAATAAAAAATAAATGAAATTCTCTGCATGCAGCTGACTGACTGACAAAAGATTGGAATGTTTCTTCTCAAAATACATTGCTTCCTATTTAAAACATTCAAAGGATATTATTTTATTCCTATTCCATTCTCTGTTCTGTTGATCAAAATATTATTTTTATTTCTTAAATCTTCTTGACATATTCATTGCAAAATTAAAACTTAAGCAGGATGTGCTGCTCCATGTAATAGACTTTCTCAGCAAGGTCCTATGCCAGTGAAGAAAGCAAGCAGGGAAAAAAAGAAACTGAAGAAGTGAAGACAAAGAAAAGGGAGGTTAATGCCAGACCAGGAAGAGGGAGGAAAAAGTATACTATCAGACAGGAGGAGCAGAGGTAGGGTTAGGAATATGTCAGTAAAGAGAGGAGGAATATTGTTGTGATGCTCTTCTGTATGGAATATAGAAAAGCTTTCCATTTCTGCTGTCTTGATTCTGGTGCACTCACCTCTGAGTTTATCTTCATCTTCTGCTTCTGACAGTAGCAGGTTGAGAGGGAGAGCATGCAGCCCTGAAGTTAGCGTTAAGGAGACAAGATCAATACTGGAAGTTTGGGATTTACAGTTATTACCTGGCAAATGAAAAAGGCGGCTGAGTACAGACGGTATTCTTTTGTAATATGGTACTCTATTACAAGTAAGTTTCTGATTTAAGGGCACAGCACTCCAAACTCTCTTTTATTTTATTATTAACCTGATTAGCTAAACACTACTTTGGTATATGTATTCATTTCCCAGTGCAAAAGAAATGTACCTGAATGAGAGAAATGTGGACTTGCCCTTACATTATTATGAATCATATTATTACATAAAGAAATTACATAAAGCATGCCTGACTCTAGGACTTAGAGTGGGAATGTGAGAGTTAACATGCAAAAGATGGGGGGTGGGAGATCACAACATGTCAGCAAGTGCATAAAATGAATTCCATTTTTTAAAGCATCTCTTGGAAATAAGTTCTGCTTTGTGATATGCATACGTCATACCCCCAAGTTCTAGGGCCTCAAACATGTGACTGGTTACAGGCTTTGGCTTTTACAAGCTTATGAAATATACAGCTGGTAAGAATCTTTGAATTAAAATTTCATTAATTAGATATGCCCCCCCTTTTGTGAAAAAAGTTGACATTTAAATGTTTTATTGTTACAGAAACCCCCCCCACATTTTAATCCGTTTTGATTAAAAACATTAACAAAAATTTCTGTTTACTGCAAACCAACTTTTGTTCAATTGAAATAGAGGTATGGATGAATAGAAATGGGATGGATAGAATAAATCTGGAGTAACTGCTTTGAGGAGAGTATAACAGAAAGCAGAATTTAGCCAATGGTCTGTTTTCACCTTCCTTCTGTAGAGAATAAAAAAAGAGGGAGGCAGTGCTACTCACCAAAAAATGTTATGTGCTCTTTCATATTTTGTAACTTGACTCAGGAAACAGCAATCACCAAGTACAGAAGAGAGATATTTCTGAGGGGGAAACTGAACATTGTTGCTTCAAGAGGCTCCTTCTTAAATTATAACTCTTGGAAATGGGTGGTGTCACAACAGCATGGTCCATTTGGTAAAACAGCACTTCGGTGCCAAAACAGAGGCACTCCCTTCTCAATCATGGAGTCCAACACCATGACAAAAAATGGTCACCCGATTTACAACAACAATGTGAGTGAAGGAAACAGCAGCCCCTAATGTCATGTATACCTGTGACCACTGTGGCAGAACCTGCAAGTCTAACATCAGTTAGACTTCATGAAGGAGAAGGTGCTTCCCTGAGTACAAAAATGGGACTACTTGTGTTAATAAGTGCGCCTCATACAGTGTTCAGTCCAGTTGTAAGTTAGCAGTAGTAAAAAGTGGAAAAAGAAATGCAAATGTATAAGCTTTTATTGCAGAGAATAGGTGCCCAGCTTTGCTTATGAATCATTTTTAAAAAGCAAATGAACATGTGTATGCTGTATGGATTAAAATGGGATTAACTGGGAAACACTTTTTTCATTTAAAAAAGCATGTTGCATTAAAAAGAAAAAGAACATGATTAGTACACAAGGAGATTAAACTCAATAGACTGAAAGTTAATGGAGAATAATAGTCTAGTAATATTGTGAAGCTTAGAGTAAAAGGATTAGTTTATAGTATAAGAAACTTGATCCTTTGTGGCTTTATTGGCAAATCTTAAACAGTAGCTATAATTTTAGAAACAAAAAAAAAAGTGTGATACAAAAATTCCAGGCATCATTAGTACCAGAGGTCCCACTTGGAAAAAAAAAAAGTGTTATTTCATAGTAGCAATGCTAAAGGTAGTGTCTGAAATTTAGCCAGACAAAACTCAATGAACAATTTTTCGGTTAATTCATCTAGTAGCAATCTGAAGCTCATGGGCCAGTTCCAGCCTTCAGAGCCATTAGATCCAGCCCATGGATGTGGGGCTCCAGTGATGGGGTTTTCAGATGTGGGCACTCCCTAATGCTGCCACAAGGAAAAGCACTGGTTACAAGTACTTTCTCATGCTGACCCTAACCTGAGTCAGGTCATTCCAGCCCACAGCTGCAAAAGGTTGCCAACTGGTGGTCTAGTCAATAAGACTGGCAGGCTAAGGAGATATAAGATCCTTGGTGCTCTGTGTACTTACAAATGTTTGCTGCTGTCATAATTTAAATCAGCTAAACCTAGACTGGGATAGGTTTAGTTTTTTATATGTGCAATCATTCACCACTGCCAGAAGCAGTGTGGGCAGCCCAAGGTAAGTAACTCAGGGAGGTGGGGAGACTTTAGACTGGGGGTATAGGGTTAAGGGCTTGGTAGGTCCTTGCAGGGGTGGGTCAGGAGCCTAAAAATAGCTTGGTCAGGATTGGGAGGTAGGAACTGCGCAGCCTATGTATGCCGGTGGCACAATGAAAACCTATTTTTTGTTCAAAAGACTTAGATGGGAAATGGCAAATTTTAATAAAGCAGAGTGTATATCTAAATACAGGATATTGTACAGGTTATAATCAAAACTAACATGACAAATATGATACAGTATAGTTATACTCTGAGAAGAATGATTACAATGCAGGAAAAATGCATTTTTAAAGCAAACTAGCATATTCAGATTACTGAATCCAAATAGGTAAGAAAAAAACTCCCTATAGTAAATCATGTAATTGGTCTGTCCAGTATTTTTTTTTTGTTGACACACGACTTGTAAAATGACAATCTAATGCCCGTTTACCTTTCTACATCTTGGTCCTTGCTACAATTTCATGGATTTCATAGACATTTGGGCTGTAAGGGACATCAGAGGATCATCAAGTCCAGCCCCCTGCCCCAGGGGCAGGAAGTCAGCAGAGATCATAGGACCAACTATCTGTGGATGCAAGATAAGCATCCAACTGTGTTTTGAATGCGTTCAAAGTGGGTGCTTGAATCGCCTCAGGTGCAGTCTGTTCCAAACCCTGGGGGGCCCGGACAGTGAAGAAGTTCTTTCTTATGTCTAGCCTGAATCGGTCACAGTGGAGTTAGTGACCATTCGATCTTGTCATCCCTTGGGGGGCTCTGGTGAACAGACATTCCCCCAGATCCTGATGAGCACCCCTGATAAGCTTATAGGTGGCCACCAGATCACCCCTGAGCCTGTGCTTTTCCAGGCTGAAGAGCCCCATTGCTCTCAGCCTCTCATCATAAGGTCTGTTTTCCTGACCTCTGATCATGTGCATGGATCTCCTCTGTGCCCTCTCAACCTTCTCCACATCCTTTTTGAATTGCAGAGCCCAAAACTGGATGCAGTACTCTAGCTGAGGCCTCTCCAAGGCCGAGTACAGCGGGAGAATGACGTCCCGGGATCTGCTTGAGAAGCATCTATGGATGCAAGCCAGCGTTTTGCTCACTTTACTAGGCACAGCATCACACTGAAGGCTCATGTTCCTCTTGTGGTCAATCATGACCCCCAAGTCCCTTTCATCTGTAGTGCTAGCCAGCGTAGCACTACCAAGCCTATATGCATGATGCAGGTTTTTCCTTCCAAGATGGAGAACCTTGCATTTTTCGGTGTTGAACACCACGAGGTTCTCGTCCACCCATTTCATGAGTCTGTCCAGATCCACCTGGATCACCCTCCTGTCCTCAGGTGTGGATGCTTTACCTCAGAGTTTGGTGTTGTCTTGTTTCAAGGGAGAAACTTGTTTCAAGGGAAAAAAGAAAATCAGTAGAATTGCTACAAAGGAATGATTTTTTGGATCCTATATCCAGATTTAAATACCACCATCTTAAAAAAAAACAAACAAAAAAAACCATGTTCAGTTGCCATATAATGCTGCAAGTATCTGAGGCACCTGAGCACCTAAATGTCCACATTTGAGCACATGCCCACCCATTTCCTGACACTACCTAGCTCATAGCCAAGCACTAGCAGGATTCTTAAACTAAAGGGTTTCCTACCTATTTCACCTGTAGTGCCCAATTCATGAGATATGAGCTGAAAAGACCATGAGGACTGATATGCAAAAGCCTCTGACTATACCTAATAGCCAAATACTTTGGATCTGAGAGGACTGAGACCTGTTTTAAAGTTCCCACTTCACTTGGTCTGGAACAGGAAACCTGGTCTCATATCCCAAGAGAATGCCCTCAATATCTAACTATTGGCTCCTCTAGAGTTAGTCTCTTTGGTTGCAAATCCTCCATTTTCTATTATCATGCAAATTTATATATAATCCACTGTTTAGGAGATTGACCTGGAGATGAGGACAGTTTTTAAGCCTGCTGTGAAAGTCTTTCACCTCCCATAACAGTTTCCGAATCACCAAACTAATGGCTACCCTGGACTGGAACTCTCCTAATCCCCCTTGTTGAAACTGATCCTTTCCACTTTTAATATTTAAATATCTATAGCAACAAAGACTTGAATCCATGTCCTCCATGGCTATCTTCCAAATAATGAGACTCAATCCCTCTACCTTTTTTTCTGGTAAATATAGATATATAGTTATAGATATATAGCCCCAGGGGCTAGCTTATGTTGTGCATGATGTGTGGGCTGGACCTAATCCTATGGGCTCTCCACAGGGCATTGGTCTCAGTCTGGCCTGCAGACCCACTCATTGAGACTCAACCAGTTTGCAGGGCTGGATAAATCTGGCACCTCTGGCTTAAAGCTATGCAAGTGCATATAGGACTATCTGCTTGCTCTGCAGACAGCCTGAATTGCTGACCTCAGCCAGGCAGGGGGCCCCAGGGAATATCGCCCAATATGCTTTGCAGGTTCCTCTGTTTGCTGGAGATAGGTAACATAATACTAGAGCATAGGTCAGGAAGGATCGGCTGGTGGTCCCAAGGGACCAAATCCTCCATCCCCAGAACACCTTCTCCCTCCAGCAGGTGTCTGCTGTCAGAGGGCAGAAACAGATATGGTCTGCTCTTCTGAAACTGGAATTCTGGCTGGGGGGAGGGGGCGTGGCTCTGGCTGTAGGTAACCAGCCACTGTGATCACAGTTGGGGCTCTGGCTATGGTGGTAGGGACTTTGGTGCAGTTGTTGCTGGGGCTAAGCCCTGACCAACTGCAGCCAGAGCCTCAGCATAGGGCTGTCAAGAGCAGTGGTGAGGGAGGAGGAATCTCCCATGCCACAGCACATTGAAGCCTGCTCATGCAGACACATACACGGGTTTGTTAAGTGCTTTGTGGGGGGCATAGCAAATTTCCAACCCCCCCCCACTGGAGTTCAAAGCCCATGTTTGCAGACCTGCACATGGAGGTACAGGGCTCTGAAGTCTTAGCCAGGAGGAATGGGGAGGGAGGATGGGACAGACTCCCACAACATTTCATTAGGCTTCACCTGTACCCCGCACGCCTGGGACTGCAAATACTGGCTCTAGTGTGCCTTGCATACAGGACTGCAGGTGCTGGCTCTGATGTGCTGTGTAGGGGTTGATCTCCCTACATGTAGCACTTAATAGCCCTCTGTCTGCCCCCCCGCCAACATTCCCAGCATGGGCAGTGCATGGGCAGCCCCACATAGGGACCAGAGTCCCCCTGACCCTTCCCCTACAGACCCTGACTGAGACCCCAGCCAGTGTCCATGGAGGGAGGTGAGTGTGGTGTCCCCAGTCCCTGCAGGGTGTAGGGAGAGGAAATCAGCAGGCTGAATCAACAGTGGTGCAAGGTCAAGTCAGGGGTCTAGTTCTGGCAAGGTGCTTTTATCTTATCTTTCAGCTTGTGGTGGAAGAGTTTTGTTACACCTTAGATTACCAAATGGACATAAGGGTAACAAAAAAACAAAAAAAATCTGCCTAGTCCTGGACTGTCACACCCTTTCCTCTGACATTTGAAATAATAATAAGGAAGCTCATCACTGAATAATGAAAGCATGAAGTCATTAAAAAAGGCTGGTAATACCTCTCTCATTAGTGGAGAACCTGCTGCTTAAAAGCAGCTGCTCATTCAAAGTTGAACTTGTTAGTAACAAACAAGAAGGAGGAAAACTACTGAACTATTAAAAATAATCAGTCCAATTAGTGACAGCAACTACTGAGTAGAGCTATGTTTTAATTCTACCTATTCTGCGGGGGAGGTGGGGAAGGAATGGCCTTTTATGAGACAGTAATCTACAAAACATCATCTTTGATTTTTTTCTTATTTGACCAAAAAAACCAAACAATTGATGTTCCCCCCCTCATTTAAGTATTTCTCCTCTCCCCCACCCCTCCTTCTTTACTTATCTTTCACCCTTCTCTTTCTCTCTTTTGCTACAGAAAAGGGAAAAAAGCATGGAAATAATGAAAAATTTCCCTTTTTCCTTTTTTCAAAGATACAGAAAAGTCTTATTCCTCACAAATACAATGAAAAGGTGTGCTTCTTTTTTGGCAAAACATACTATCAGCTTTATCAACGAAAGCAAAGAAAGTATTTAATTTTAAACTGAGCTATGAATACCGCATTTATTGTCATTAGCCTTTTCATTGAGTCTCACACTTCCAAGAGATGGAAAATGTTAAGCTATCTATGACAGGCTCAGGGGATTTGATCCCTGCATCTGATGCTCCCTAGAGGTCAGACTCACCTGCCTACACTACCTTGCCTCTCTCACCTCCTATCTCTTTCCTATCATGACTTTATCTTAAGGCATGCCTATATATGAGTGCCGAGGCTGCTCTCACATGGTGTAATTACAGCATGTCAGAGCAGACTCGATTAATTGAGTCTGCTGGTGCATGGTAATTACTGTACTCCAGCAGCCTCCTGCATCTTGTGTATAAGCATCCCTGTACTATGAAACAGCAGTGGGGGCCCTTGAACTAAAGCTCGTTGAATGAGCTTTAGTTCAAGTACCTCTGCCACTAGTTTGATGTGACGGAACACTGATATATGCAGCACTTTAATTAAAGTGGCTCCCAGAGCCACTCTAATTGAAGTGCCACCCCCAACCCCTGAAGCATGTGTAAAAATGCCAAAGGTTTTTAACTGGGGAGACTGTCTCCAGAGGCCAGGGTAGCCTGCTCCTTCGGCTAGAGACAGACATTCAAAAAGCCTGAGCCTGAATTGGTTCAACCTTTGCAGGGTAGTCTAATGTGGCTAGGCTAAATCACTTTTGTAACCATATAGACTATCCCTCTGGACTGAGGAAATTCAAGCACATGCCTGCAGTGGCTCAGGCTGGAAGCCAGCGGGTGCTAGAGAAGCCCTTCCTTCCCTTACAGAGCAGAGCTTACAGGGGTGTGGCCAGGTCCCAGCAAGAGGCTCTGATTAGGGAGGGGTATAAACCCTTAGCCTGCCTGCAGTCCTAGGCTTTTCCCGGCAGGCTCACTGCTCAAGGGGCAGGAGTGTTGCCAGCCCCCAGCTAGCACTGAGGATTGTTTGCAATGCATGCATCTGTTGATGATACAAAGATTTTCAATCTCTCCCCCTGCTTCTGTACACCGTCTGCAGCAAATTGACAGGCAAGCAAGCTGGGGGAAAAGGGGGGGGCTGATAAAAGTGTCACCCCTATCTCAGTGTTTATCACCCCAATAAGAAAACAGAGGGACATTATCAGCTATCTTTTGATTCTGCCTGGTGATTCAGCACAGACCCAGCATGTGGTCTGTTACACAGACACCTTCTGTGCAAGGCAGAGGGCAAGGGGGAATTCCTGCTTAGTGGTGAGGTGGAAGGGAGAAGCAAACAGCTCTTAAACAGCTTTTCCAAGGAAGGACATTAAGCTACCTGTTGAATAGCGCCAGAAAGCCTGTTGGCATCTGTCATCTCCCGCACCACAGCACAGACTGTAGCCAGCATGTGATCTGCTACCTAATGCTGAGGTGTCTGTGAGGGACATGGGAATGCCCGCTTAGCATGGAGCGGGAAGGGGAGGGAGGGAGCAGATATCTGCAGAGACTGCAAGCTCCAGTGAGGCAGTGGGGGGGGCAGCCCTGCTGTGGAGCAGAGAGCCCTGCCCAGCCAGAGAGCGTGCAGGTATGCTGGGGGTGTCTGGTTTATCTTAAACCAGCAAGGGGTCTGGGATAGACATTACATAAACCAGTTTGAGCCATATCAGTTTCATAGATTTCATAGACATTAGGGCTGGAAGGGACCTCGGGAGATCATCGAGTCCAGCCCCCTGCCCAAAGGGCAGGAAGTCAGCTGGGGTCATAGGATCCCAGCAAGATAAGCATCCAATTTACTCTTGAAGGTGTTCAATGTAGGTGCTTGAACCACCTCTACTGGCAGACTGTTCCAGACCTTGGGGGCTCGGACAGTAAAGAAATTCTTTCTTATATCCAGCCTGAAACGGTCTTGCAGGAGTTTGTGACCGTTCGACCTCGTCATCCCTTGGGGCGCTCTGGTGAACAGACGTTCCCCCAGATCCTGGTGGTCACCCCTGATAAACTTATAGGTGGCCATCAGATCACCCCTGAGCCTGCGCTTTTCCGGCTAAAGAGTCCCATGGCTCTCAGCCTATCATCGTAAGATCTGTTTTCCTGACCTCTGATCATGCGCGTGGCTCTCCTCTGGACTCTCTCAAGCTTCTCCACGTCCTTTTTGAATTGTGGAGCCCAAAACTGGATGCAGTACTCCAGCTGCGGCCTCATCAAGGGCGAGTACAAGGGGAGAATGACGTCCCGGGATTTGCTCGAGAAGCATCTATGGATGCAAGCCAGCATTTTGGTCGCTTTACTAGCCGCAGCATCACATTGCAGGCTCATGTTCATCTTGTGGTCAATGATGACCCCCAAGTCTTTTTCTTCTGTAGTGCTAACCAACGTAGCACTGCCAAGCCTATAAGGGTGCTGCAGATTTTTCCTCCCAAGGTGGAGAACCTTGCATTTTTCGGTGTTAAACACCATGAGGTTCTCGTCTGCCCATTTGCTGAGCTTGTCCAGGTCAGCCTGGATCACCCACCTATCTTCTGGCATGGATGCTTTGCCCCAAAGTTTGGTGTCATCAACCAAAGTTAAGTCTGATACTACATTCAACCAGGTTTATCTCAAACCAGTTTCAGCCATTTTCAAAGTGGTTTATGTGCACTGAATGTGTGTTCTATTACAGGTTTAAACCGTTTTCTGTTCACTTAAACTGCTTTATGTGTAATGTCTGTGCCTAGCCTTGGTGACCTCCTTCTTTGTATATCCCTCAGGGCTCCACTGCCCCAAATGCCAAACCTTGGGGCTCCTGTGCCCCAAACTCTATGGAGTGCTTTTCCCCTTTAAGATGGCCTTAGCTGTGCCTTTGGGGCTATTCAGCTACCTCCATAGTTACATCTTTGCCTCTCAGATATGTCTCAGCTGCCGCTTGGAGAGGGTCTCTTGGCCCCAAACCAATTCTGTTCCCCTCAGGCCCCAAAACTCTTGTCTGGGCTTCAGCCTTGGCCCTTTCCCTCTAGCTAAGCCCCCTCATCCCAGGACCACTGCCATAGAGTTTGGACTCTTGGGCCTTGGCTCTGTCTTGCTCTCCATACCAGCCTCTAATTTCCTTAACTACAAGAAGGCTGTTTTTGCTCTCTATCCCATGCCCTGGGTCCCTGACCTTAGCAAGGCTACTCTTGCTCTTTATGCCAGCCCCACCTGGAGTCCCTGACTCAGGCAAGGCTGCTTTTGGTCTGTACTGCCCTGGGATCCCTGACCTTTACAGGGCTCTATGCTGGGCGCCCTTAAACTCCCTTGTGGCCTCCATATCTACCCCTTAGCCACAGTCCAGTCTTCTGGTGTGAAATCTATAACACAGAAAAAAATAAATAGAACACAAAGAGTTAACCCTCCAGTTGCAACTCATTCAAGACCCCTCCAGGCTACAAAAGTTGCCACATTCCCATCAGGAGCTAGGTTGGTTTCCCAGTTTCACAGGGTACTTTTCCCTGCAGCCATCTCTGTCCTCAACTCCTTCCCCTACAGCCTGCAGGCATAGACTGCCAACCCCAACTTCCTCTGGTCACCCAATTGCTGCCTTTAAAAGTGGGGCCAGTGGCCTCTGTTCAGCTTATTGAGCTGTTTGGAATCCCCTACCCAGCAGTCTTCTCTAGCTACCTAGCAGTCTCAGGCCCCAAGGCCAGAGCCCCCGCTGCTGCAGGCTTTTACATAGTTTTAGTCCAGTGAAAAGTTTTATTGTCCTGCAAGTAGCTTCTAAGCTGTTATAGGTACCCCAATAGCTCCTTTTTGGGCTTTCTTCTGGGTGCTTACTCAAAATGCAGCAGGCCCAGGTTCAGCTGTTTCCCACAGAATGCTCTAGCTTAGTGATTTTTCCCCTGAAGTAACAGGAACCCCTGGCTCCCTATTACACTATCCCTTTCTTAGTTATTAGGTCACTATAGAACTCTATATTTTCTAGACTACAACCTCTTTGCAT